>NW_021820704.1:126408-286256 GCF_901001135.1 Rhinatrema bivittatum
TAGGCTGGAGTTACGAACGGGTGTTGGGCATAGAGGTCAACGAGAATAGTATAAACTTGGCTAAATATATCTGAAGCAAGTAACCTGTGAGGGAGTCGGTTGGACCACTAGATGACTGAGGGGTTAAAGGGGCTCTTAGGGAAGATAAGGCCATTGCAGAAAGACTAAATGAATTCTTTGCCTCCGTGTTTACTAATGAGGATGTTGGGGAGATACCAGTTCCAGAGATGGTTTTCAGGGGTGATGAGTCAGATGAACTGAACAAAATCACTGTGAACCTGGAAGATCTAGTAGGCCAGATTGACAAACTAAAGAGTAGCAAATCACCTGGACCGGATGGTATGCATCCTAGGGTTCTGAAGGAACTAAAAATGAAATTTCTGATCTATTAGTTAAAATTTGTAACCTATCATTAAAATCATCCATTGTACCTGAAGACTGGAGGGTGGCCAATGTAACCCCAATATTTAAAAAACTCCAGGAGCGATCCGGGTAACTATAGACCAGTGAGCCTGACTTCAGTGCCAGGAAAAATAGACCCCAGATTTCCATTCATCGTGGAGGTAGATGTCCCCTCCGAGGGAGTAGGAGCGGTTCTCAGCCAGCACGAATTTGCTGGAACTCTACACTCTTGCTCCTTTTTCTCGAAGAAGTTCTCTCTCCGGCGGAATGAAATTATTCCATCGGTGACCAAGAGCTTCTAGCCATCAAGCTCGTGTTCAAAGAGTGGCTGGAGGGGGCACAACAATGTATCACAGTTTACATGGACCACAAAAATCTAGTACATCTGCAACAAGCCCACGCCTTAACCCTTGCTAAACCCATTGGGCTCTCTTTTTCACCCATTTCAATTTTGAATTCCGCTATCGACCAGCCAGCAAGAATATAAGAGCGGATGCCCTCTCCCGTTCCTTCTCTTCCGAGGTTCAAGAGGAACCAACTCAACACATTCTAGACCCAGCCTGCGTCATCCTCTCTGCCACCCAGGCCATCCCTCCGGGTAAGATAGTAGTTCCAAAGAGACTCCGTAACAAGGTCCTAGCCTGGGTGCACAACTCCCATGTCGCCGGCCATCCTGGACAGGCTTGGACTCAGACCCTTCTCCAAGAATTTTACTGGTGGCCTGAGAGGTTAAGGACATCCGAGCGTATGTCGACTCTTGCCCCACCTGTGCGTAACAAAAGACACTGGTGAGGAAACCTTGGGGCTTACTGCAGCCACTAACAGCCCCTAAGGAGCCCTGGACACACATCTCCATGGACTTCATAGTGGATCTCCCCACCTTGGAGGGTAACACGGTGACCTGGATGGTGGTCAACCACTTTTCAAAAATGGTGCACTTCACTCCTTTACCCGGTCTTCTATCTGACTCCCAACTGGCTCAATTATTTATACACAGAATTAAATGTATTCGCCAAATTTCAATTTATATAATTTTGTGATTTATGGAACCATCATATAAACTCCTTAATTGTTATCTTTCAGAGCCTTGCCTTATGCTGCATTGATAAATAAGAGGGGCACACTTAATCATAGGTCCACTTTTAGTATTCTTAAGCATTTTTTTCAAGTATTTTTCAAAAATTGTGAGCATTAAAAAGTGCACTACTTCCTCGTTTTTTGAAGTTACTTCAGGCCCAACACGGTACCATGTTTCGCAAACTTCTGCTTCAGGGGCTGGAATCAACCTGTATTCAATCAAGAAAATCTCTTTTCAGTCCCATTTTATTTCTCTGCAAAACAGCAAGTATAAAACTTAAATGTCTCATTAGTAAATACCCTCCTGTGTACGTAATGCATATCGCAGAGCCCTATACAATAATCGAGATAATCCTTTTTTGAGGTCTTCCTCTTCGGAGGACTCCAATCACCGAACATTAGTCATGAGACATTCTCCATTAGCAGCCGCTGTAAATAGAATCATCAGAAAGCATTGGCGGTCTCTGCAAGATGTACATCCAGTTTTGTCTACACCAAAGGGATCCCAAAGGGAGGAACATAAGAAGAATATCTGGTAGAACTGAGGGAGACAAAGAAAGTAATTAAGATGGCAAAAAGTCAAGCGGAAGAAAGGATTGCCAAAGAGGTAAAGAGAGGTGACAAAACATTTTTCAGATACATCAGTGAAAGGAGAAAAGTTCAAAGTGGTATAGTGAAATTGAAAGGTGAAAAGGATCAATGTGTGGAGAGAGACAAAGAAATGGCAGAACTATTTAACAAATACTTCAGTTCTGTGTTCACTAAAGAGGACCCTGGAGAAGGACCGTCACTAGTTAACAAGAAACTGGAGGGGAATGGAGTAGATGAAATCCATTTACAGTAGAGATTGTATGGGAAGAGCTGGGGAAACTGAAAGTGGTCAAAGCCATGGGGCCTGATGAGGTTCATCCCAGGATACTGAGGGAGCTCAGAGATGTGCTGGCGGGTCTGCTGTGTGACCTGTTCAATAGATCCCTAGAAACGGGAGTGGTGCCGAGTGATTGGAGAAGAGCAGTGGTGGTCCCGCTTCACAAGAGTGGGAACAGAGAAGAAGCTGGTAACTACAGACCGGTTAGCCTCACCTCGGTGGTGGGAAAAGTAATGGAGTTGCTGTTGAAAGAAAGAATAGTGAATTATCTACAGTCGGGAGAATTGCTGGATCAGAGGCAGCATGGATTCACCAGGGGAAGATCCTGTCAGACAAATCTGACTGACTTTTTTGACTGGGTAACCAGGGAATTGGATCAAGGAACAGCGCTCGATGTCATCTACTTGGTCTTCAGCAAAGCTTTGATACAGTCCCGCACAGGAGACTGGTGAATAAAATGAGAAACTTGGAAGTGAGTGCCAAGGTGGTGGCCTGGATTACAAACTGGTTGAAGGATAGAAGACAGTGTGTGATGGTGAATGGAACTTACTCTGAAGAGAGAGTGGTGTTGAGCGGAGTGCCGCAAGGGTTGGTGTTGGGACCGGTCCTGTTCAATATCTATGTGAGCCACATAGCGGATGAGATAGAAGGTAAGGTTTGCCTTTTTGCGGATGACACTAAGATCTGCAACAGAGTGGACACGCCGGAAGGAGTGGAGAGAATGAGACGGGATTTAAGGAAACTGGAAGAGTGGTCGAAGATATGGCAGCTGAGATTCAACGCCAAGAAGTGCAGAGTCATGCATATGGGGTGTGGAAATCCGAAAGAACTGTATTTGATGGGGGGAGAAGGGCTGATGTGCACGAAGCAGGAGAGAGACCTGGGGGTGATAGTGTCTAACGATCTGAAGTCGGCGAAACAATGTGACAAGACGATAGCTAAAGCCAGAAGAATGCTGGGCTGCATAGAGAGAGGAATATCGAGTAAGAAAAGGGAATATCTCCTTGTACAGGTCCTTGGTGAGGCCTCCCCTGGAGTACTGTGTTCAGTTCTGGAGACCGTATCTCTGAAGGGACAGAGACAGGATGGAGGTGGTCCAGAGAAGGGCGACTAAAAAGGTGGAGGGTCTTCATCAAATGACTTATGAGGAGAGATTGAAGAATCTAAATATGTACACCCTGGAGGAAAGGAGGAGCAGAGGTGATATGATACAGACTTTCAGATACTTGAAAGGTTTTAATGATCCAAAGACAAAGACAAACCTTTTCCGTTGCAAAAAAAGCCGAACCAGGGGTCACGATTTAAAACTCCAGGGAGGAAGACTCAGAACCAATGTCAGGAAGTATTTCTTTCATGGAGAGGGTGGTGGATGCCTGGAACGCCCTTCCGGAGGAAGTGGTGAAGACCAAAACTGTGAAGGATTTCAAAGAGGCATGGGATAAACACTGTGGATCCATAAAGGCTAGAGGATGTGAATGAAGTGAAGAGGCATGGGGGCAGCTTGCGGGGGGAATGATGGCTACTACCTGGAGATTAATATCCTTATTCAATAAACATACACACGGTTAATGTGACTCCAACATTGCTCTATGCTTCAACGGCAAGAGAAATGTGAAAAAAAGGATTTGCATCCACAAAAAAGCAGGGGAGTAGCTTGCTTGATACGGCGGTTACTACCTCAAACCAAATAAGCCTGATACTTCACTTTCAATGATATCCAGCATAGTTCTCTGCTTCAACAGCAGGGGGAATGTTGAAAAGATGATTTATATTTGGACAACAACCAACAAGGACTGAATTGCACATGCTGGATAAACATGTGTGGGAGTAGCTTGCTATGACTGCAGTTACTACCCCTAACCAATTAGCTAGATACTTCACTTAAATGCAGCTCCAGCACTGTTAACTACATCGATGGTGGGGGTGGAAGGGAAATAGAACCAAAAAGTTACTTACAAGGGACAAGAGTAACAGATAAGTATAAAAAAAAATAAGTGTGAAAGCTTGCTGGGCAGACTGGATGGACCGTTTTGTCTTCTTCTGCCGTCATTTCTAAGTTTCTATATATATTACGCATTGCATACTCATACTCACGAGCCCAGAATATTAGAGACCAAGTAGTACACTCCAGAAACTTCAATCCCATCTTAGAGATGTCAGTGACACATACATGCAATTGCCTTCTATGTCAACAAAAGCTTCCTGACACAGAAAATCATTTGATTCAAGGTTGTAACATTGTATCTTCTTTAGAATTTACATGTAAAACCACCCATGTGGTATACTGTATAGTATGTCCATGTAAACTACTGTACGTAGGAATGACACAGCAGACAGAACATAAATCATGTTTGAAAACACAAAAGGACGATGCACCTTTAGTTGCCAAATCTGCAAACGTAAATTGCTTATAAAACTTACTCATGTAAATGTTGACCCTGCCCTGGAATGCTCCTAGGCCACCATTTTTGTTTTTTACTCTTGAACCCTTACATGTGTATGCTTGAGGTTTATAAAATATTACACAAGTATGTGTTATTTACATGTGTATATGCAAATATTTCATCATGCAGTCTTTTGAAAATCCACCTTTAAGTATGGTCTGCCACAGGACACAGCTGAGCAGGTGAAGACTGGTAAGCGTATATGACTTGTTCTTTTTATCTTTAGGATTTCTCTCTCTTCTGTAGGTTTGGAAAGTCCTACTCATGCCTTGCGTGCTGATGCCAGTCCCTATGCCAGCTGTGCCTCCACCATCTGCATTACTCTGGCAGAGGGGCACCATTGTGACAGAAACCTGGAGATCATCCTGCACCCCAGTGGTACGTGATGTGTTACAGCTGGACAATAGTTTTTGTCTTCAATGCTGGTCATGAGGTGGGGGAGATTATAGCAAGGCTTCACAAACGCGTCAGATTTTCAGGGCGGGAACATGATGACAAGAAAAGAATATATGGCTTATCTAGTCTACCCATCTCTGCCATCCGTTTTATTCCTTCAGAGATTCCCTGTGCTTATCCCATGCTCTCTTGAATTCCAGTACCACCACCTTCACTGGAAGATTATTCCTTGCATCTGCCACCCTTTCTGCAAAGAAATATTTCTTTAGATTACTCCTTAGTCTGCCCTCTTTCACCCTCATCCCATGACCCCTTGTTCCACAGCCTCCATTCTGTTCAAAAGATCTGCTTTCTGTGCTTGGAAACCGTAGTGGTATTTAAATGTCTCTATTATGTCTGCCCTATCTAGTCTTTCCTTAGGGTGTACATGTTTAGATCTTTAAGTCTGCTCCCATATGCTTTACAATGGAGACCAGTTCCCATTTTAGTAGCCCCCTTGTAGACCACCTTAAATCCTTTTGAAGGGGCGATCTCCAGAACTGTACACAGAGTTCCCAATGAGGTCTCATCAGGGACCTGTTCAGGGATAATATCACATCATTCCTCTCCCTATGCAACAAACACCTTTCTGGATTTGCTGTCACCTTATCCACCTTTTGGCCTCCCTGAGTTCGTCAGATACAACCATCCCTAGATCCTGCCCTTCCTTTCTGCATAGAAAAATTTCACCCCTGTACTGTATTGCTCACTTGGGTTTTGCAGCCCAAATAGACAACCCTTTAATTTTTAGTATTTCTTAGTGTCCAGTCAGATGAATGCAGAACAAGTAGATTATGCACCTCTACCAGATGGAGATGGTGAAACGGACATCACAGTATATACCCCTGCAGTGACAGCCTGCCAGTATTCTCCGTCTCTAGCAGATGGTGGACGTGCATCTCCCTACTGGGGATTGCTTCATTTTCAAAAAGGAAAATTAAGAATATTACATTTGCCCCGCTCTCCTGCGGTGATACCAAAAGGTCCCTCCCACAGTTGAGAATTGCTGAGGTGATTTCCATAGTCCCTCAGATTAGTATCTTAGTCTGGTAGCTGGTTTTTCAGCCAGCGTGGACGTATTTATTTATCTATTTATAGTTTTTTCTATACCGGCATTCGTGAGAGTATCACATCATGCTGGTTTACAATAAACAGGGGAGTGATAAAAGGTATAGTGAGCGAAATAAATAACAGGTGCTGAACAAAAAACAGTTACAATAAAACAGGGATGAGTACAACTCGGAGCAGAGAAAAATGATAGGAAAATTAACATAATATATTAACCGAAATTAGACGAGGTACATTTACAAAGATTTGATAGGTACATTTGCAAAAGATTATGGTATTTACTAGGTCTTGCCCATTTGAACTTATTGTAGTTTTTTATGTAAGGGTAGTGATAGGAAGTAATGGTTTTCTGCATATGGGTAGTGATTGGAAGATGGTTAGAGGTGAGTTATGATTTAATCCGAGTCTGGGAAGGCTTTTTTGAATAGCCACGTTTTGAGTCTTTTCCTGAAAGTTGGGAGGCAAGGTTCCTGCCGCAGCTCCGGTGGGATGGAGTTCCAAAGAGGAGGTCCTGCTGTGGAGAATGCCCTGTCTCTGAAGGTTATATGAAGGGAGGTTTTGGAGTGAGGTACCCGAAGAGATTCCTTTAGTACTCTCTTATGGGTCTGGAGGATGTGCCTTTCAGCCGCTCAAGCTTAGCAGCTTGAGCGGCTGAAAGGCAGCGGGTGCAGAAAGCAGAGTGTGGCGGTGATGGCATATGCCCCCCCCACCCACCTGCAGCTGGAGACCGTCTCTGTACTCAGCCAGATTTAAAAATAAATAAATAAATAAATAAATATGTGTGTGTATATATATATATATATATATATATATATATATATATATATATTACAGAAACGTAAAAGAAGGCTTTTGTAATGTAGGGCTTCCTCCTTTTTCCCCAGTCTCTGTTCTTGAACACCATTCCGGCATTCGTCCCACTCCGTGGGAGGTCGAGGGACATGGGCAACCTGGCAGATTGAGCAGCTTCTGTAGACTATGGCCTGCTTTGAGGCTTTTTTGCTGCACGCCATGTGGTAGGCTGCAATGGCATTTCACACACAGATTGTCGGATTGTGTGTGCTTCTCGCTTTCATCCAGGTTGTGCGTCCAGCTTTTGGACGCTTAGTCGGGCCTTGTATTATGCACATCTAAGTTAAGCGGAAGCCTTAAGTGGTTGCATGCTTTCCTGGTGCGCACAAGTTTGATGTGTGCCTTAATAGTTTTACAGCGCTTATTTTTTGGGACACCTCCGTTTTGGATGCCTAGGCATTGGGACGCCTAGTGGGAGACACCTAAGTGTTGGATGCCTTTTCATGGTAGAGTTTTTCCAGGATTGCAATCCTTTCTCCAGGCGCAGTCTCAATCCTGTCCAATGCTCCCAGAGCAGAGTCGCAGGTAGGAACCTTGCCGGGACCTACTGTTAAACGCTAGAGTACTGCTAGAGCAGCAGCATGACTTCCCAATGGAGGTCCAGATGGTATGGATCATGACACCGATCCTAACTTCCTTGAGGATGATGAAATTCCTCCAGGATTAGAACCATATAGAATTATGCTATGGTTCTTTCATAAAGATGAGCTGCCAGCTCTGATTACCCAGACCTTGAAAATGCTCAGAGTTCCTGGGGCAGTTGCTCTGACTTAGCAGAAGAAAAATACCATTTTGGTTTTTCTGGAATCTCTTTCTGGAATCTCAAAGGGGGTCGGGTTTTGGAAGGCCTGTACCCTCTGCATTCCAGTGGCAAGAGAGCGTTTATGTTTTCCAAAAGTAGATGCACTGTGTGTGGGGTCTCCAAGTGGACCACTATTCCTATGGAAGGAGGAGCAGCCTTGAAGAATGCTCATGATAGAAGGATTGAGACTATCCTTAAGCTACCATGTTGTGCAGTGGCAATGACCTTACAAATCACTTCTTGTTGTTTCCTGGTGGCTCGATCTTTTTTGCTTCTCTCCAAGGAGGTCAATGACTCTGGGCGAACTCCAGGGCAGTTATGGAGCCAGCTACTGTTTTTTTTGGCAGATGCAGGCTGTGATTTGGTCGGCCTCTTCAGCCAGAGGAGTGGCCTCCATAGTAGCAGCCAGGCATCAGTTATGGCTGAGAAATTGGTCATCCAATGTTAACATTACCAAATTGCCCTTTAAAGGCTCGCTATTATTTGGGAGCAAGTTGGTAAAGCTGGCCAGTAAGTGGGGTGAATCTCTGGTTCCTTATTTGCCAGAGGATATGAAGCAGACACCATGCTCTTATAACATGAGAGGTCATACTAGAGGATCCAGGCATTTTCGTCCTTATAGAGGAACAATCCTTCAGAGAACTCAACCTTTTGTAGGTCTCAGTCCTTTCATCTCCAACAGGCAAGAAGAGGGTGCAGGTTCAGGTAGTGGAACCTGCCAACCCTCCCAATGAAGGTTTGCCGACCCAACCCCCGGAAACAGGACATAAGTGAATGCCTCTCTCTCTTCTATCAGAGGTGGGTCAAGATCACATTGGATCAATGAAGGTGATACGAGAAGGATATGAGCTGTTGTTTCTCAGTATTCCTCAGGATATGTTCATGGTGTCTCTCTGCCACTCACCACAGAAAAAGCAGACAGTAGAAATTACATTGGCAAGGCTTCTCAGTCTGAGGGCTGTGGTTTCAGTGTCCACATCTCAAGAAAATATGGGTTGATATTACATTTATTTCATTGTGCTCAAGAAGGAGAGCTCCTTTCGTCTCATCCTGGATCTCAAAGGTGTCAACTGTCATCTGCAGTGACACATTTTCACATGGAAACATTGCACTTGGTAATAATGGCTGTACGTTGGGGGAATTTCTGACAACTTTGGATCTGTCTGAGGCGTACCTTCATATTCCCATCTGACTAGTGCATCAACGCTTTCTGCGGTTCACAGTTCTGGAATACCATTATCAGTTTTGGCCCTACCCTTTAGTCTGGCCACCACCTCTAGGACCTTTTCCAAAGTAATGGTGGTAGTGGTGGCAGAATTGAGAAAACATGGGATCCTCATACACCTGTATTTGGATGACTGGCTGATTCAAGCCAAGTCTCTGGGAGAGAGCAGCAGGAGCTTGGCTGGGTGGTGAACCTGGCCAAGAGCAATTTTCAGCCTGTTCTGTCTTTGGAATACCTCGAGGCTTGGTTTGACATGAAAACAGGACAAGGCTTTCCTGCCAGAAGCACGCATTCAGAAGTTGATGACACAGCTCCATCTGTTATTGAACACTCTGCGTTCTACCTGCGAGTACTTGGCTTAATGGTGGCAATCCTGGAAGTGGACCCATGGGTGAGGGTGCATATGTATTCTCTTCAGCGCTCCCTGCTGACTTGGTGGAACCCACAATAATATTTGATGTGGCTCCTCCTGCTGATGGAAGTCTCCTGCCAACTGCAGTGGTGGCTGTAGGCGGATTATCTAAGGAAGAGAGTTTCCTTGGAACTACTGGACTGGCTAGTACTGACAACAGATGCAAGTCTCCTTGGTTGGGGAGCCAACTATCAGGAACTGACGGCACTGGAATGCAGAAGAGTCTGTCTGGAACATCAGTTGATTGGAAGCCAGAGTGGTTCGGTTGGCATGTTTGCAATTCAGCGACAGACTGCAGGGTTGATCGGTCTGGATAGTGTTGAACAATGCAATGACTGTGGCTTACTTCAATCGGCAGGGAGGAACCAAGAGCCAGCAAGTGTCACAGGAAATAGATCAGCTTATGGAATGGGCAGAAGTGCATCTCCAGATGATCTCAGCCTCACACCAGGAAAAGACAAAGTAAGAGAAGACTTTCTCAGCAGGAGAGTCTGAACCCAGGAAAATGGGCTTTGTCAGATGAGGTGTTTCAGCTGATTCTGGATTGCTGGGGTCCCCCGTTCCTAAACTTCTTGGTGACTTCTTGCAGTGCGAAAGTTCCATGATTCTTCAGTTGCAGGAGAGATCCAAAGTCATTGGGGATTGATGCCCTAGTGCAGTAGTGGCCAGAAGACAAGTTGCTGTATGCCTTTTCTCCATGGCCATGTTGGGCAGACTGATCTGAAGGATCAAGCGCCACAGAGAGATGGTGTTCTTGGTTGCCTCAGATTGGCCCAGGAGGCCATGGTATGTGGACTTGCAGTGGCTCCTGGGGAGTTCGCCCCTTTGACTTCCAGCTCACAGGAACCTGCTAAATCAGGGTCTGGTTCTTCATGAAAATCCAACTTGGTTTTGTCTTACGGTATGGCTCTTGAGAGGGCTCAATTGCTAAAACATGGATGCTCAGTGGCAGTGATTTCCACCTTGCTTAGAGCTAGAAAGTTCTCTACTTCCTTGGCATATGTGCAAATTTGGCAAGCATTTGAGGCCTGGTGTGAGGAATGAGGTATTCTTTCTCATTCGGCCAAAATCCTGGTCATTTTGGAATTTTTGCAGGATTGCTTGAATAAGGGTTTGGCTCTTAATTCCTTAAAGGTACAAGTAGTGACTCTTGCCTGTTTCAGGGGCCAGGTGAATGGTGGTTCCTTGTTGGCTCATCTTGATGTTGTTGCGGCCCTTGGATGTCAAGAGACATATTGTCCGTTATCTGGAGCTTACTAAGGCTTTACGGAAGACGGATCGCCTGCTTGTCCTTCATGGCGGTACTAGGCAGGGAGAGCCAACCTCGTGGGCTACCATAGCTCGCTGGATTAAGGAGGTAGTCATGGCTGCATAATTGATGCTGGGAAGCTGTTACCTAGTTAGGTCAAGGCTCATTCTACTAGGGCTCACGCATTGTCATGGGTGGAAGTGAAATTGTTGTCTCCTGTCGACATTTGCTGAGCTGCGACGTGGCCCTCGTTACACACTTTCTCCAGGTATTATCATCTGGATCTGCCAGCCCGGGAGGGCATAACCTTGCACATGTGGTTTTGACTGGACTGTGGCAGCCTCTCACCCTATTTGGGAGTAGCTTGGGTACATCCCACTTGTTCGGGATTCATCTGACTGGATGCTAAGAAATGAGAAATTACTACTTACCTGATAATTTCCTTTTCTTTAGTCAGATGAATCCAGCTTCCCTCTCTTGGCTGCCAAATGATTGTACGATGGTTCTCTTGTGTGACTATGTGTTACAGGGATTACTGGTAAGTGTTAGTCCAGTCCCTAGACTAGTGTTAATACGTTTCTTGTCTGAGCTCATTGCTTCCTGTTGGCTGAGTATTGACGTTGTTATCTGTTTAATCAAGTTTTTGCTAGTCTGTCCACAGTTGGCTTTTGCAGAGAATACTGGCGGGCTGATGTCACTGCAGGGGTGTATATACTGTGACGTCAGTTGCTCCGTCTCCATTTGCGGGTAGGGGAGCAAAACCCCACTTGTTCTGGATTCATCTGACTGTCCTAAAGAAAAGGAAATTATCAGGTAAGTAGTAATTTCTCATTAAGTCTTAGCTGCCAGATCCTAGATCATTCCTCGAGCTTCACTAGATCCCTCCTCATGTTTTCTACAACTTCTTGCTGTCTATCCTGTTGCAGGTTTTGGTATTAGCCGCAAAAAGACAAAATATCAACTGATATGCATGAGGTTAATTTATATAGGTTGAGACCCAAGACCCAGTTTAAGCAGATTTATCTCATGATATGTATCTTGCAAACCTGACGTGGGCTCAATAAGAGAGGTAGGGGAGACTGGGATAAGAGCACTGCCTCTTGGGGAGGATCACAGAGGGCTATTTTGGGGAAGAGATGGGTGGTGGCTGTTGAGGGCCTGGTTTAGGAGAACTAGCAGTATAAGGGGGAGGGATTTGGAGCACTGACTGTTGGTGCAAGGAGAACAACATAGAAGCAACAGTGGGAGAGGGCTTGTAGCACGACGAGTTTGTGAGGAGAATTAGTGATAACAGTGGTAACTATAAAACTTGGAAAATAAAACCAAATAATCCTTGGAGGCCAGAAAGTCACCCAAATAAATTATCATTTTATTACAATTACAGCACCAATAAGGTTATAGCATGCATGTGTACAGATATGTAGATGTTTTAAATCAAGCCTAAAAATTCACTTTATGAAGCTGCCTTTAAAACCCTAAATACGTCTCAACAATAAATCTCTTCCTACAGACTTGTTTGCTATGACTAGATTGTAAGCTGTATGGAGCAGGGGCTGTGTCTCGCATTTGTCTGTGTCTAGTAGCGCTTTAGAAAGGATGAATAGTAGTAGCAGTATATTCATGTAGTCTGGATCTCAGAGAGAATAAGGTTCTGCTAATTCTCCTTGCAAATACTGCAATAGAACTTCCTGGTTGTTAGGCCTGGGAAGGTCAGATAAGTTTGCACACATGCGTTATTCTTATCCCAAATCTAGAGGCTGTCACGGAGACGTGGTACATGGAAAACACGACTGGGATATAGTTATACCTGGCTACGATCTATTCAGGAAGTACAGGATAGGAAAGAAGGGATGAGGTGTGGCATTATATATAAAGAATAATATTAAAGCAACAGCATTGCTGGGCTTACGGGGTAAGGAGGAGGCACTGTGGGTTAATCTGGCAGGAAGGAATGGAACATCTGTTTATATTGGTGTAATAAATAGGCCTCCATCTCAGGCAGAGGAGATGGAACGGGATTTAATGGCGGATATTCACAGGATTGCTGTGAGAGGGGAGGTGCTATTGCTAGGGGATTTCAATCTGCCAGATGTTGATTGGGATACCCAACTGCAGTATCTTCTGGAAGCAGTGAGATCCTGGATTCTCTGCAAGAAGAACTGTTCTGTCATCTGATAATGGAACCCACACTGGAGGGGGCGATACTGGACCTGGTGCTTACCAACGGGGTCAGTATTTCTGATGTTGCAGTGGATGATCATCTGGGATCCATTGATCACTGGAAGATGTGGTTCAATATGAGGATGCAAGAGTGAAGGTTCATTCTAAGGCGAGGGTCCTAGACTTCAGGAAAACTTTCTCAGCATGGGGGAGCAGCTCAAGGAGTTGAACGCTGGATGGGAAAATCTAGGGGAAGAAGAAGAGCAGTGGGCAAAACTAAAAGGAGATATCATAAGGGCAACTAACCTTTTTGTTAGTTATAAATTTGTTAGTTATAAATTTTGTCCATTATACATTCTCTTATCTACACTCCCAACTCGGTTACTTTATGCTCCATCCTCCGAATTTACAAACCAACTAGACACCTAAGATCATTGGAAAAAAACCTTCTTGACATTCCCTCACCTCGACAAGCCCGTCTTGATATCACCAGAAAAAGAGCTTTCTCAGTCATAGGTCCCATTCTATGGAATGCTCTACCAGATCCTATCAGATCCATATCCAATCCTAAGCATTTCAAAAAATCTTTAAAAACTCACCTATTTCGAACCGCATTTCAGATACCACCCACTAAATAATCATCTCACACTTCCAGAATACATATCTCCAGTTAGGCACCCAACATTCTCTTGTTCTGTGTATTGATTTCTTTTTGCTACCTATTTAATTTTAAACAATTTGTTATTTTATATTAATGAAAATTTTTGTAATTTATATTTTTATATGTCAACCCACTTTCAATCATTATTATTCTTACTTTTAACTTTTACTTTAATTTTAATTTGTTTTTATTTTTCATTTTATTATTTTTGATATATGTAAACCGTTTTGACTAAACACTGTTTGTAAAGACGGTATAAAAATACTTTTAAATAAATAAATAAATAAAAAATAAAGGGAAGAGGAGAAAGAGACCGTTATGGCTTTCTAATGAAGTAGCTGAAAAGGTAAGGGAGAAAAGGTTAGCATTCTTAAACTACAAGAGACTGCAGAAAGAGGAAGACAGGCAACAAAGAAAAGATTTGTTTTTCTTTTTTTAGATATGTTAGTGATAGAAGGAAGTGCAAAAGCTGGAGTGGAGGAATATGTAGAGGCGGATGAGGAAAACAGGAGAATAACAGGAAAGTGACCCTGCAATGTCTGCATACACAAAGGAGCTGTAGACAGTTCCAAGCAATTTCAGCAAATATGTTGGTCTTGGCTTTTTCACTCTCATCAGCATTTTGTAGTATCACATCCTGATTCCTGGAAGTTTGCAGGAATCTTCTCTTTCGTCTTTAGAATTGTACCTGGAATCTTGTCTTGGGTATTAGGTACAACATATAATACAACAGAGCCAAAACTCAGAGAGAGCATGCAAGGGACCAGTGGAAGTGGATAGGAAAAGAAAGTGCATAAGAGCTCTGGCTGGGGCAGGGGAGTGCTGGCTGGTGGGGGGGGGGGGGGGGGGGGGGGGAGGTATGTAGGAGCAGTGGTTGCGATTGGAGGAGCGTAATGAGGAGGGTGTGTGAGAGCTCTGGCTGGGGGTGGGGAGGGAGGGTGTGTGAGAGCACTGGCTGGGGGTGGGGGAGGGAGGGAGGTGTGTGAGAGCACTGGCTGGGGTGGGGAGGGAGGTTGTGAGAGCACTGGCTGGGGTGGGGAGGGAGGGTGTGTGGGAGCTCTGGCTGGGGGGGGGGGGGAGGTGTGTGGGAGCACTGGTTGGGGTGGGGAGGAGGGTGTGTGGGAGCTCTGGCTGGGGAGGAGGGTGTGTGGGAGCTCTGGCTGGGGGTGGGGAGGGAGGGTGTGTGGAGCTCTGGCTGGGGGTGGGGAGGGAGGGTGTGTGGGAGCACTGGTGGGGGTGGGGAGGGAGGGTGTGTGGAGCTCTGGCTGGGGGTGGGGCACGGGAGGGAGGGGTGTGTGGGAGCTCTGGCTGGGGGTGGGAGGGAGGGTGTGTGGGAGCACTGTTGGGGGTGGGGAGGGAGGGGTGTGTGGGGAGCTCTGGCGGGGGTGGGGAGGAGGGTGTGTGGGAGCTCTGGTTGGGGGTGGGGAGGGAGGGTGTGTGGGAGCACTGGTTGGGGGTGGGGAGGGAGGGTGTGTGGGAGCTCTGGCTGGGGGTGGGGAGGGAGGGTGTGTGGGAGCACTGGTTGGGGGTGGGGAGGAGGGTGTGTAAGAGCACTGGGGTGGAAGTAGGAGTTTGGGGGTTGGTGTGTGAGGTACAGGAGTTGATTTGATTAGTTATTTCTTTCATTCCCTAGAACCTCATGAAGCCCATTTGCTGGTTGCGGAGGGAGCCCTGACCTTCCAGGAGTATGTAGCACATGTGAAGAGCAGGCGGGATTATCTCCGTGCAGCACGGAAGGACAGTACTGCAGACAGAAAGGTAACTGTCTCTTTATTCAGTTCTGCAAGCAGACCCCTGCTCTCACTTCTGCTCTCTCTCATGGAGTGAGGTGAGATTGTCTCTCCGCTCTCACTGCTGCTCTGTCTCTTGGGGTGAGGTGAGATTGTCTCCCTGCTGTCACTGCTGCTCTGTCTCCTGGGGTGAGGTGAGATTGTCTCCCTGCTGTCACTGCTGCTCTGTCTCTTGGGGTGAGGTGAGATTGTCTCCCTGCTGTCACTGCTGCTCTGTCTCTTGGGATGAGGTGAGATTGTCTCCCTGCTGTCATTGCTGCTCTGTCTCTTGGGGTGAGGTGAGATTGTCTCCCTGCTGTCATTGCTGCTCTGTCTCTTTGGGGTGAGGTGAGATCGTCTCCCTGCTGTCACTGCTGCTCTGTCTCTTGGGGTGAGGTGAGATTCTCTCTGCTCTCACTGCTGCTCTGTCTCTTGTGGTGAGGTGAGATTGTCTCCCCGCTCTCACTAGTGCTCTATCTCTATTTATCTATTTATGTATTTATTTATTTGAACAGCATGTGGTATACACCAGTCAAAAACACAATCTGATAAAATGGAATATAAGTATACAACACAATCAATTTTTTTTTCAAGCAGCAAAAAACAGTGTTAAATAACACCACAAGACAACACTTGCAATCAACAGTCATAGAAACATAAACATAGAAACATAGAAATGACGGCAGAAGAAGACCAACCGGTCCATCCAGTCTGCCCAGCAAGCTTCACACATTTGTTCTCATACTTAACTGTTTCTCTTGGCTCTTAGTAACCTTATGTTCTAATTCCCTTTTCACCCCCACCATTAATGTAGAGAGCAGTGCTGGAGCTGCTTCCAAGTGAAATATTAAGTTTGATTAGTTGGGTAAGCGGCAGCATAGCTCTCTGCCATGAAGCAGAGGGCAATGCTGGAAATGTGTGAAGTATCAGTTTTTCTTTTCCCCTGTCATTGAAGCAAGGAGTCATGCTGGACATGCACCGAAAGTGAAGAATGCCTTGAAAGTCACATTAACTATCATCAAATATTGAAAAGCCTAATAATTGGTAATACCTATAAAGCCCATGAACCCATCCCTGTTTTTTTTTCTTTTTTTCTTTTCTTTTTTTAATTGGGAGATGGATGCCCTTCATCCTTCTACTCTGTGAAGGTGGACACCTACCACCGGCCACTGGCATCCCGCTCCGTTAATGCCTCTGTGGCTACTGCCGCTCCATGCAGTGTTTTACTACCTGCTCTTTATATGCGTCCTCTAGAACTGATGGATCCCATCCTGGGTTTTTTTATTATTTATTTAATTGGGAGATGACAGCCCTCCATCCTTCCGCTCCGTGAAGGTGGACACCTACCACTGGCCACTGGCATCCCGCTCCGTGAATGCCTCTGTGGCTACTGCCGCTCTGTGCAGTATTTTACTACCTGCTCTTTATATGGACACCTACCACTGGCCACTGGCATCCCGCTCCGTGAATGCCTCTGTGGCTACTGCCGCTCCGTGCAGTATTTTACTACCTGCTCTTTATATGTGTCCTCTAGACCTGATGGATCCCATCCCTGTTTTGTTTTTTGTTTTTGTTTTTTATTTAATTGGGAGATGACAGCCCTACATCCTTCCGCTCCATGAAGGTGGACACCTACCACTGGCCACTGGCATCCCGCTCCGTGAATGCCTCTGTGGCTACTGCCGCTCCGTGCAGTATTTTACTACCTGCTCTTTATATGCGTCCTCTGGACCTGATGGATCCACAATATTTATCCCATGCCCCTTTGAAGTGCTTCACAGTTTTGGACTTCACCACTTCCTCCGGAAGGGCATTCCAGGCATCCACCACTCTCTCCGTGAAGAAATTCTTCCTGACATTGGTTCTTAGTCTTCCTCCTTGGAGCCTCAGCTCGTGACCTCTGGTTCTGCTGATTTTTTTCTGTTGGAAAAGGTTTGTCATTGTCTTTGGATCGTTAAAGTTTTTCAAGTATCTGAAAGTTTGAATCATATCACCCCCTGCTCCTCCTTTCCTCCAGGGTGTACATATTTAGATTCTTCAATCTCTCCTCGTATGTCAACCGATGAAGACCCTCCACCTTCCTGGTCGCCCTTCTCTGTACCGCCTCCAACTTGTCCTTGTCTCTTTGTAGATACGGTCTCCAGAACTGAACACAGTACTCCAGGTGAGGCCTCACCAAGGACCTGTACAAGGGGATTATCACTTCCCTTTTCTTACTCGATATTCCTCTCTCTATGCATCCCAGCATTCTTCTGGCTTTTGCAATCGCCTTGTCGCATTGTTTCGCCGACTTCATATCATTAGACACTATCACCCCAAGGTCTCTCTCCTGCTCCGTGCACATCAGCCTTTCCCCCCCCATTGAATACAGTTCATTCGGATTTCCACTCCCCAAATGCATGACTTTGCACTTCTTGGCATTGAATTTCAGCTGCCATATCTTCGACCACTCTTCCAGCTTCCTTAATCCCGTCTCATTCTCTCCACTCCTTCCGGCGTGTCCACTCTGTTGCAGATCTTAGTGTCGTCCGCAAAAAGACAAACCTTACCTTCTATCCCGTCCGCAATGTCGCTCACAAAGATATTGAACAGGACCGGTCCCAACACCGATCCTTGCGGTACACCACTTAAAACCGCTCTCTCTTCAGAGAAAGTTCCATTTACCATCACGCATTGTCTTCTGTCCGTCAACCAGTTTGCAATCCAGGTCACCACTTCGGCACTCACTCCCAAGCTTTTTGTTTTATTCACCAGTCTCCTGTGCGGAACCGTATCAAAAGCTTTGCTGAAATCCAAGTAGATGACATCTAGCGCTCTTCCTTGATCCAATTCCTTGGTTACCCAGTCGAAAAAGTCAATCAGATTTGTCTGACAGGATCTTCCCCTGGTGAATCCATGCTGCCTCTGGTCCATCAATTCTCCGGACTGTAGATATTTCACTATTCTCTCTTTCAACAGTGACTCCATTACTTTTCCCACCACCGAAGTGAGGCTAACCGGTCTGTAGTTACCAGCCTCTTCTCTGTTCCCACTCTTGTGAAGCGGGACCACCACCGCTCTTCTCCAATCACTCGGCACCACTCCCGTTTCTAGGGATCTATTGAACAGGTCACACAGCGGACCTGCCAGCACATCTCTGAGCTCCCTCAGAATCCTTGGATGAATCCCATCAGGCCCCATGGCTTTGTCCACTTTCAGATTCTTTAGCTCTTCCCATACATTTTCTACTGTAAAATGATTTTCATCTATTCCACTACCCTCCAGCTTCTTGTGTAGAAATGGTCCTTCTCCAGGGTCTTCTTTAGTGAATACAGAGCTGAAGTATTCATTTAATATTTCTGCCATTTCTTCGTCCCTCTCCCACACATGATCATTTCCACCTTTCAATTTCACTATACCACTATGGACTTTTCTCTTTTCGCTGATGTATCTGAAAAATGTTTTGTCACCATTTTTTATCTCCTTGGCAATCCTCTCTTCCGCTTGACTTTTTGCCAACTTGATTAATTTCTTCGTCTCCCTCAGTTGAATCAAATATTCTTCTTTGTGCTCCTCCCTTTGGGATCTTTTATATTTTTTTGAATGCTGTTCTTTTAGCTTTAATTTTGTCAGCCACCTCGTTTGAGAACCAGATAGGTTTCATTTTCCTTTTGCTTTTCTTTACATTTCTAACATAAAGAGTAGTTGCCTGGTGATTGCTCCTTTTAGATTGATCCACTGCTGATCCACATCTCTCTCATTCTCCCATCCATTTAGTTCTTCCTCTAGGTACTTCCCCATTTCCTCAAAGTCTGTGTTTTTGAATTGTAAAACTTGGGTCTTTGTGGTTCTTTTCCCTATTCTTTTAGTGATATTAAACCATATTGTTTGATGATCACTGGTGCTGAGGTGGGTGCCCACCTCGACATCAGAGACATTATCTGCATTAGTGAGCACTAAGTCGAGTATATTTCCTTCTCTCGTGGGTTCTAATACCATTTGTTTGAACAGTCAACTCATAATCAAACAATCCACAATCATACATCCATTCAAAACCATTCATTCAGTCATGTAGCATCAGAGCTGGAGATATAAAATGAAAAATCCAATTAACCTAGCCAGTTAATTGAATAACCTGCTGCAAGAGAGAGGTTTGCGAAGCTACAGTTAATGAGAGTGAAATGACTCCCATGCGCTCACATATTTGAAACTGGGCACCTTATGAAGAAATTCGTCATCCAAGCATTCCAATTGCATCGATAACATCATCGTCCATCTTCAACGAGAAAGCTCAGGTGGGTTCCTGTTTATCCAGTGCTGTCGTATGCTCCATTTAGCAGTTGAAGGAGCAATGCGGATACATTTTTTAAATTCATACGACAAGTCAGGTGCCCAGGTCATGACACCCAGAAAAAGTGGTTTCTCTTAATAAGGGGGTTTCATATTGACCACTCTACAAACACAACTTTCCATAAAGGAAATAGCTTGTGACATAGTAAAAGGGAATGGAAAAATGTGCCATTCTCCATGGAACACTTGAGACAGGCCTCCAAAAAGCTTTAACCTTGTCTATAAAACAGCGAGGGATAATTTTGAATTGTAATTCCTGAAAGGTAGATTCAATAGTTGTGTGAAATGCCAGTTCCAAAAAATGCCCCCCAAAATGCCAGTGGTATATCATTTGCAGTAACGCATTTTCCAGTATTTGCCACCCAAAACCTTGCCAAAGGGGAACAAATATCCATAGATTGTTTGAAAATTCGTAATTTATAGCAGAATGATAAACTATTACATTTACATAGTAAAGCTTGAAATAAAGAAATAAAACGAATCTCAATAAAGCAGGAGGCATTTCCACTAATTTATGTACATAGTTTCGTGTTTGAAGATAAGCATAAAAGTGTTTTTGAGGAGACTGAAACTGGGTCTTTAACTGCTCAAAAGAAACATTTGAAGAATGCGCTTTACAGTACAATTGTGAAACATCCCTTAAATCTTTACCCTTCCAAACATGAAAAATCGAATTATGTAACCCTCGTTCAACACTGGATTGCCAACAATGGGAATCAATTCAGAGTCCTCCACCAGTGGCAATCTCCAATACCAAAAGAACCGTCCCCAGTTGTATATTTCACAGCAGTATTATTTTTTCTTTTTATATATTTTTTCCATTTCTTTGTGGGACCTTCAAGAGTACAGTTTGTAATATTCGAAAACTGCGTTCCCTGTAAGTCCAACTTTACTTTATTGTTTATTATTTCATTTTTTTAAAATTTATGCGTTTTCAAATTGTACAAGATTTAATCTTGATCAGAAATATAAGAACAGAGTTAGAAAACAAATAATACAACATCACAATAAGAAAATTTAACATTCTCATATTCTCAATACAAGTCCACAATATGAGAGCTGTCCAATCCCCAACCCAAAGAAATATATCAAAGAAAGGAGACACTAGACAAACAGCAGACTTTGATTTATTATTTCATTTAACTTCTCTCTTCATATAAAAACTTTTTACCGGATCTCCGAATCCCGTACCCGTAATAAAGATCCCCAACAGGAGCCATCTTGTAAGCATCTTATTTTATCATAGAGAGCAAAAGAATACAAACTTAACGTTTCAATCATTACCAAATGACAAAATGACAAAAGAATATAAAAGAATACAAACTTAACTTAATATTTCAATCATGGGGCAATAATCATGGGGAAATGATTGAAACATTAAGTTTGTATTCTTTTGCTCTCTATGATAAAATAAGACGCTTACAAGACGGCTCCTGTTGGGGATCTTTATTATGGGTACGGGATTCAGAGATCCGGTAAAAAGTTTTAATATGAAGAGAGAAGTTAAATGAAATAATAAATAATAAAGTCAAGTTGGACTTGCAGGGAACGCAGTTTGTGAATATTTGGATACCATTTTCATTCTCTATCACCTTGGACCCCGGTGCTGCAATCAGTTTTCTAACATTTGTGATCCCATGTTGACTACAGACAAATGCAGTTTGATAGGGGCTATTAATATAGGCGTTGAGATGTTTCACTATTATAGAAGCCAGGATCGTAACATCTACATTAATAAAGGAAATCGGTCTATAGGATTCCGGAAGCTCCAGATTTTTCCTACGCCTTTGGGAATACTGATTTTAATACTTGATTAGCATACACTGGAGAAACAGAAATTAAACATCTGTAATCAGGGACTATCTGTTTTCAAGATTTTATAATATTCAGATCCCAAACCATCTAACCCTGGGGCCTTTGCCAGATGTAATCTCTTCAGTAGTACTGGGTTGGGCCAGACCCTGTAACTGAATAGGGGATAACGTGGGCAGTTTTAACTTTTGGAAAAAGGAGTCACATGTTGCGGTAGAGAAGGGATGTGCTGGGTACAGACTTGTATAAAATTCAATGAAGATATCAGAGATTTCTGGAGTGGAATGAAAAGACTGTGACCATCTTTATTTTTAACCATAGAAGCTAAAAGCTTTCCAGCCTTATTGCAATACCTAAACATATGATTTAAAAAATGCACTAGGTTCCGAGTTTTCCTCTGAAAAAGAAGTTGATTAAGACAGGACCATATTTCTTTCATTTGCATCAAAGCATCATTGCTATGGTGCTTAACATGAATGGTCAATAGCATTCTGAGGCGTTCATTTAAACCTAAGATTTCCTTATCCCTCAGTTTATTCCGATGTACTGTATATGCAATTATAGCACCCCACATAACCATCTTCCCAGCTTCCCAATAAATATCTGTTGAAATGTCGGGTGTTTGATTAGCCATCTCTTAGTCTCACCATTGTTGTTGCAAATACCCATGGAATCCTTTATCATGGTAGAAGGATGGGTGCAATCGCCGTTTGAAAGCTGAATTACAGGACATAGGAGGTTTTAGTAAAATTAACATAGGGGCGTGATCAGATAATACAATATTACCGATATGGGAAAAGGTAGCTAAAGAAACCAATATATAGTCAATTCTGGAGTAGATGTTCTGAGAATGAGAAAAGAATGAGAAATCACATTCCGTAGGGTGAAGTAATCTCCATGCATCTACAAGCTGAAGTTCATTTAGGAGAAAGGAGATTCCTGCTCTCTGTTTACATTGTGCTAAACTATGCGCTGGTTTGGCATCACATTGTATATCAGCTACCAAGTTAAAATCTCCCCCCAGGGTATATTAATGGGAAAAAAATTGTTGTAGTTCTATGACTATTTTAGTAAAATAGCTATGGCTTGTAAATATTAGGGGCATAGATATTACAAAAGACGTATTTTTTTGACCAAAAGAAATCAACCTTCTGTGTCTACAATTTTTTTCTCAAATATAAAAGGTACGTTTTTATGTATCAGAACAGCTACCCCACTTTGCTTGCCAGAAAAGGATGGAAACCCCCCCCCCCTGACCAATCCAGTCACGTTTGAGTTTTAAGTGTACTAAATCCTGTAGATGAGTTTCTTGTACAAAGACAATTTGAGCCTTTTCCCTACCATAGAAGGAAAGCAATTTCTGTCTCTTAATAGGAGAGTGAATGTCATTGACATTATGGGACAGAATTTTTAACTCGGACATGATCTATGAAAGAACATGACGTGCAGAATCTGAAATTCAAAAGATAAATTCTAAGCACCTCCCAGCCTAGGAAAATATAGAAAATGATTTAGTAATCCCCGCTCCGACACTCATATCATCCATACACACATATACACTCAACCACATGTCAAAAACATTCAGCCAGATCTCCTGTTCTTCTAAACTATGGGAGTATTCATAGCTAAATGCAACACAGAGGCATACAAACCATTTGAACACAGACAAAACATGCTTCAGGAAGCAGCATCACTACAAACATCTGCAATCTTCAAGTCTTCTTGTTTAGTAATGTTCTTCACCAGGATCCATATCGAAAAAAGCGGCCAATCATAAAAAGAGAAACAATCCAACAAAACTGTCCCATCCACTTTATAGGATCATCCAGATAATAAATCAGTATTTAGATAGTATAAACAGGATATATCTTCGCCTTTCATGTAACAAAAAAAAAAAATTCCAACAAAAACAGTCAACATTTATTTTAATAGCCATGCTGAAGTATTTTTAGGTTATTTATATAAATGGTAGAGGATGCCAAAATGAGCCATGAGATGTAGCGCATCAAAAGAAAAAAACCCCAATAGATTATGTCACTGTAAAAAACACAGTTCCAGTTAAGGAAAAAAAAACATCAGGAAATAGCAAGATTCAGCTAGGTGTTGAATATAGTGCCGTTACAACTCACGGCATCCTTTATCTTAACCGGATCTCTTGTCCATCCCCAAAAATAAATAAGGAACAATGCAGCTAATCAATAGGTAGTTGGATAGTTTAAGCTACAAAGATGAGTAAATAAGAGTATCGAAGACAACAATCTTCTCTTCACCCCACAACACGGCTTCCGAAAAAATCGAGGCACAGAATCCCTCCTCTCCTCGTTGACAGATTATATCTTAATGGGCCTGGACAAAGGAAACTCTTTCCTATTGATCTTGTTAGACCTTTCAGCAGCGTTCGACACGGTCAACCACGCCATCCTCCTAAACCAGCTTTCGTCTATAGGAATCAGCGGTACCGCCCTATCCTGGTTCAAAACGTTTCTCAATAACAGAGGTTACAAAGTTAAAATCCAAAACAAGGAATCCTCAAGATTTGACTCTGTCATAGGAGTCCCTCAAGGTTCTTCATTATTTCCAACCCTATTTAATATCTATCTTCTTCCTCTCTGCCAACTTCTTACCGACCTCAATCTAAAGTACTTCCTTTACGCAGACGATATCCAAATCATCATCCCCATCAAAGACACATACTCTAAAACTATTGACTACTGGGAATCATGCCACCTGAAAATCAAACAACTACTAAACAACTTACACCTCATATTAAACTCTTCCAAGACAGAAATCCTACTCATCTCTCCCGAAAACAATATCTCCAACACTACTCTTCCCACCAACCTACCTACCACACAAGTTAGAGACTTAGGAGTGTTAATAGACAACCGGCTAAACTTCAAGGCACATATCAACAAAACAACCAAAGACTGCTTCTATAAACTCCAGGTTCTGAAGAGGATAAGACCTCTCTTCCATGCTCAAGACTTCAGAACGATCATCCAAGCAGTCATTTTTGCAAAATTAGACTACTGCAATTCCCTATTGCTAGGTCTGCCCTCATCCTATTCCAAACCACTACAGATGGTTCAAAATTCAGCAGCCCGATTACTAACAGGCGCAAGAAAAAGAGACCACATATCACCCATTCTGAAAGAGTTACATTGGCTACCCGTCCACTTCCGTATCATGTATAAAGCCATATGTGTCCTCTTCAAAACTATTCATCAACGCATCTTCCTCGATCTACAAATCCCCCTCCAAGTTCACAACTCGACAAGACCTACCAGAAATGTTTACCGAGGCGCCCTCAAAGTTTACCGAGGCGCCCTCAAAGTTCCTCCTGCGAAAATGACTCTAAGAGATCGTGCCACCTCCACAGCTGGCCCTTCCCTGTGGAATTCCATTCCTACAGATCTCAGACTGGAACCCTGCCTCTTAACTTTTAGGAAAAGACTTAAGACTTGGTTATTCAAGCAAGCTTTCCCAGACACAATCTAATGTCACAAGTCACGGACTCAAACCAAGGACTTCAAAATATTTAGCCATTAATCATGCCATCTATACATAGCATTTAATTTATTTATATACCGTTTAACCGTTTATTCTTTCCTATCTCTTCCTTCTTATCCAAGTTCTGCTACCCCTGTTATTTGTAACTGCTCCTTCGATCACCACAGTTCTAGTTGATGTATCTAATGCACTCCCGTTTCATGTAAACCAGCAAGATATGTGCTCATGATTGCCGGTATATAAAAACCTTAAATAAATAAATAAAAAATAAAGAAGAACGTCAAAACAGTTATCGCAGCCAGGCAGGTGTGCATCGCATTACACCATCACCCATGATAAGATTTCAGAAACTCCTCAACCTGCGTCTTAGAGTGCAAGAAGAGAGTGAGTCCATCTTGAACTACCCAAAGCTGAGCGGGAAATAGTAGTGGAAACTTTACTCCTTTTTGAAACAAAGTGTTTCATAATAGGAGCCATCGCCTTTATGCGGAGACACAAGTAGAGTAATCGTGAAATAGTAATTTCTTGTTACCTTGATAGTTGAGTGTCTTTACTTTCTTATAGGCTACCATTAGTCTTTGGTTTATGGCGAGTACTGGCCTTGGCCTTGTAACATTGTCCCTTAGAGGCCCCAAACGATGCACTCTTTCAATAACCATTGATAGGCCCAGGGCTTCCGGCACTTCTGGAGGAAGTGCAGGAACTCACCGTCTTTGACCTTCTTAGGAAGTCCGATTATTTGCATATTTTTGCACTGCCCACGATTTTCTTGATCATCAATTTTTTTCTAGGAGCTCTTCATTTTGTTTTTTGAGCTCTATTATCTGTGTTGAGAATCCAGTTGTTATTTCTTGAGAAGTCACATGCTCATCAAGTTCTGTGAGCTGAGTGCTGTGTTTTTCAAGGCAATCTCCAAGCTCCTCCATTGCAGACTATAATTTATTCGATGAATCCGAAATCATAGCTGAAATTTTATTCGATATTTCTCTCACGAAATCATCTTTTAGCGTTTCTGGAGCAGGATTGGTTCCGCCACCGTTTTCGGTGAGGTAGGACATATCTTTTCTCTCTACAATCTCTGTGTTTTAGTTGTCATCCCTATTCAAAAAAGACAGATCCTTTTTTCTCCAACGAATCTGTTGAATAAGAAGGTGTTTGGGAAAATGATCAGCCAGAAAACATGCCGATGTTGATGGATCCTGTCAGAGCCCGCCAATCTCACAACTTCTCAGGTGGCCATCTTGCTGGAAATCCACTGCTGCTTTGTCTCTTGGGGTGAGGAGAGATTGTCTCCCCACTCTCTCTTTTTCTCTGTCTCTTGTTGGAGTGAGGTGAGGCTGTCTTCCTGCTCTCACTGCTTCTCTTTCTCTTATCGGGGTGAGGTGAGATTGTCTCACCACCCTCAATGTAGCTCTGTCTTGTGTCAGGGTGAGATGAGACTCTCTCCCTGCATTCAGCATTCCTTTGGTCGTCGTGTATGGTGAAGGGACGCTCTCCCTGATCTCACTGCTGTGTCTCTTCTTGCTTAGGTTGCTTTTCTGCGGAAACGGTTCCACAAGGACATTTTGCTAAATCCGGTTTTGATGCTGAACCTGTGTCCAGACTTGGACAAGGCTCCCACTGACCTGCGGTCTGTCACACGGGAGATCATCTTCATCATCGACAGAAGCAGCAGCATGAGCTTGGCCAACTTGGAGAAGATTAAAGTGAGTGTCCTTGATTTTGGGGAGGCTAGGGGCGGAGGGAGGTTAGAGAGGTGCAGGAGGGAGGTGAGTCTCGATTTGATGAATGCCATTTTTATTCAAGCAATAAGGGTTAACAAATGAGCTGAAGCTGAGACCTTTTTACTGTACGAATGCAATACATCTGTGTCTAGCTTTCCAGAGCTCAACTCCCTTCATCAGCTTAGTGCAGAGACAGGTGCAATTGTGCTACTTCTTCACCAACCTGATGAAGGCAGCTGAGCTTTAGAAAGCTCATCACAGTCCAATAAAAAGATCTTACCTGCAGCTTCTTGGTTGACCCTTAATTCCACGTATTCAAATGGACTAACATGGCAACCACAATAGTTATATTTAAGAATTCCTTGTCAAATACAGTAACTTCTTGACCTAAGGATCTAAGCTCTTTTTCTTCCCCCTCCCCCTGCCACACTCTCTCTCTTCCCAATCTCTGTCTCTCACTCTCTCTCTCTCTCCATGTCAACTTCTCACGCCATCTGTCTTTCAATTTCTCTCCCTTCCTCTTTCCCCAGGAAGCTTTGCTGGTTACTGTAAAAAGTTTACCTTCAAGAACTTTGTTAAACCTTATTGAATTTGGCTCCAGTGTGAGAGCACTCTTCTCAACAAGCAAGCTCTGCACCAGAGTAAGTAATGTGGGACCCATGCACTGCACCAGCATCCGTAGTATAGGACCCATGCACTGCACCAGCATCCGTAGTGTAGGACCCATGCACTGCACCAGCATCCGTAGTATAGGACCCATGCACTGCACCAGCATCCGTAGTGTAGGACCCTTGCACTGCACCAGCATACTTAGTATAGGACCCATGCACTGCACCAGTGTACGTAATATGTAGGATCTATTCACTGCACAAGCCTATGTAATGGGGAGTCTTGCACTGCATCAGCATATGTGGTATAGGGCCCATACACTGTTCCAATATATGTGGTTAGGGACCCATGCACTGCACCAGCATCCGTAGTATAGGACCCATGCACTGCACCAGTGTACGTAGTGCAGGAGCAATGCGCTGCACCAGTGTAGGTAATATGTAGGATCTATTCACTGCACCAGCCTATGTAATGGGGACCCTTGCACTGCATCAGCATACATAGTATAGAACTCATGCACTGCACCAGCATATGTAGTGTGGGACCCATGTACTGCATCAGCATACATAGTGCAGGACCCATACACTGCACCAGTGTGCATAGTGTGGGACCCATGCACTGCATCAGCATATATAGTGCGAGACCCATACACTGCACCGGTGTACATAGTATGAGACTCATGCAGTGCACCAGCATATGTAGTGTGGGACCCATGTACTGCATCAGCATACATAGTGCAGGACCCATACACTGCACCAGTGTACATAGTGTGGGACCCATGCACTGCATCAGCATATATAGTGCGAGACCGATACACTGCACCGGTGTACATAGTGTGGGACTCATGCAGTGCACCAGCATATGTAGTGTGGGACCCATGTACTGCATCAGCATACATAGTGCAGGACCCATACACTGCACCAGTGTACATAGTGTGGGACCCATGCACTGCATCAGCATATATAGTGCGAGACCGATACACTGCACCGGTGTACATAGTGTGGGACTCATGCAGTGCACCAGCATATGTAGTGTGGGACCCATGTACTGCATCAGCATACAGAGTGCAGGACCCATACACTGCACCAGTGTACATAGTGTGGGACCCATGCACTGCATCAGCATATATAGTGCGAGACCCATACACTGCACCGGTGTACATAGTGTGGGACTCATGCAGTGCACCAGCATATGTAGTGTGGGACCCATGTACTGCACCAGTGTACATAGTGTGGGACCCATGCACTGCATCAGCATATATAGTGCGAGACCCATATACTGCACCGGTGTACATAGTGTGGGACTTATGCATTGCACCAGCATACATAATGTGGGACCTAACATATGTAATGGGGGGCCCTATGCACTGCACTGAACCAGCGTTACATAGTGTGGGACACAAGTACTTGAGTTAAATCCACTTGCGTACTTTACATCTAGTCTTTCTTGTGTGGGTGGCCAAGACAAAGAAAATAGTGCACCAGCTTTTGAAATTGTCATGTTCAATCTGAGCGCTATTTTCCTCCCCTCAAACTAAAGATGCCCAAAGGAATGCCCCTGTTTAAGGTGGCTGTCAGTACGTGCACTGTGAACCCACGTACACTGCACTGAGGAGGGCAATTTTAAGATAGACAAATTTACCAAGGTAAATGTGCATGTAGCCACATAAATGATGTTAAAAATTATGCTCCACATATAGAATGCACACATCGTATCAGTCTGGCTATTGAGTGACAGATGTATACACTGACATTCATGCACAGATTTGTAAGCGTATGAGTGCATAAATCAGTCTGTCTGTGTGTAGTTGGGAAGTGATGGGCTATGAGTGAAGATCCTGTGTGTAGAGAGGACATACTGGGCTGAGAGTACAGAGACCTGTAACCCATTTGTCTGTGTGTGCAGAAACCTGTAACTTGTCAGACTGTGGGAGGAAGATACTGGGCAGTGCACACCCATCTAACCCCCTACATTACAGGTGTCTGTACTCACAGCCCAGTGTCTCCCTCCCACACACAGGTCTCTGTGTGCAGCCCAGGTTCTCCTCCCTACTCACAGACAGGTTACATGTCTCTGCACTCACAGCCAAGTGCCTCCCAGCTACACACAAATAGATTACAGATCTCGGCACTCACAGCCCAGTGTCTCCCACGTACAGCAGACAAATGTGTTAAACCTCTCAGCGCATATAGCCCCAAATCTCCCTTCTATACACAGACAGGCAGGTTACAGGATCCTCATGCATAGCCCATCACTTCCCAGCTACACACAGACAGATGGGTTACAGTGGGAGATGATGGGCTGTGTGTGCAGAGACCTGTAACCTGTTTTTCCTCTTCATTCCCCGGATCAGTCCAGACGAGTGGGTTTTTCATCCCAACCAGCAGATGGAGACAGAGAACCAAAGCTTCACTGTACCTTAGTACTTAAGCCAGTGTGCTACCTGCAGTTGCTCAGTGCATTATTCTCCTGCTCCAACAGATGGTTGTGGTATAAAACCCTAAAGTGGTATTAGAGCCAAGTCGTTGGAAAGAGATTATAGCCAAATTGCTCCCACGGATGTTAGGCTCTGTTTAAGTGCCATTCACCTGGTAGGGGAGGGGTGGGGTCAATGACCCTTAGATTGGTAGTGCCCTGGCTTTCTGGATGGATTTGATGGCTAGTGTTCTGGCGCCCTCATACCCTGACCTTCTCCCTATCTCTTGGATCTAAGGGGTACTGTTCCTTAAAAAAAAAAGGCATTTAGGAGATTGCCTTTTGCAAATCACAGTGCTGTTTTCCATGGACAAATGGGATATCAGTCTCAGATGTGGTGGTGGGATATGTCATCCGATGGCATTGAGTTGGGCCTGATCAATAGCTGAAATGTCTAGAAGTACCCCACACCTGCGCGCAGTAAGTTGACATCCAGTGGCGTTAGACGCTGCATGCTTCTCCCTCCTCAGTCTCATTCTTTCCACTTGTGCGAATAGTTAGGTCTGATCTTTTCCTGTGTTTCAGTCGTGACTGAAGCAAACTCTTGCATGGGGGGGGGGGGGGAGGGGGTGGTGTTCTTTTTGCCTCTGTCCTCAATACAATAAGAAGACGTCGTCAAGGTATCTTCACAATGTCTGTCGTCTTTGCTTGGTGCCTCATCATGATTCTTCCGATTGTAAGGCATGCAGACCCAGAACACGTTGCTACAGGGATTTGAAAGTCAAATATGAATTCTTGTGTGTGAAGTCCTCGAAGCAGAAGCTGGATCCTTCTCCTCCCCATCGGCGTAAGTCACGCTGCTGTAGTAGCTGTGACTCCTGCAGTGATTCCAGGGAGCCTTCGGTCCTCTCTTCCATTGTCAACCTCACCCATAGTTCTTGCAAGTCTCATCATTCCCCATATAATCAACCTCTCACCACTGAGTGCAACTATGGCTTGTTTCTCGCCTTATGCACCGTGAGCCTCCATCTCAGCCCGTGCTACCATGTCTTCCTCCAGGCACAGGAACAGTGTTACCAACAGTCCCTCAAGCTTAAATCATGGAGCTCATCTTCCCTCTGCGTCTGTGGTTGGTAATCGAGCTAAAGCCTCTGAGCTTCTTACAGTACCCAAGGACATTGTGCATACTCAGGCACACAAACTCCAAGCAAGAAGGCACTCCCACCGTCCAAGATGCTGCAGTATTCAGTGCTGCCCAAGGCGCTGGATGCATTAGCACCATCCAAAGTGTTTAAAGTTTCCGCATCATCTAAGGCACCGAAGGACAATGCACAGTCTCAAATGCCTTCAGGCTCTGTGCTGTCCAAAGCACTCAAGAACTCTGCATCTTCCAAGGCATTCACTGGATCCATGCCATCCAAGGTGCCAAAGGAGTCCACACCGTCTCTGGCACCGAAGCACAAAGTGCTGACCAAGGTGCAGAAGAAATTGGTGGAGGATGCACCTAGGGCATCTCACCCAGATCCTCCTTTTCCTGCTGCATCTCCTTTACCTAGCACACTGCCTCCATGCTTCTCTCCTGTGCCTACTTTGTCTCCTTCACTGGCTCTGCTACATTCTCTGAAGCTTTCAGACAAGGATAGGCCTCATCCATCTTCCTCTGCACCTCCACCTTAAGCATAGACCGAGATCCAGATCACTGGAGTCTGGACTCTTGTCTACTCTGCAGTTTGTTCTCCATCTTCATCCTCACCAGATATCTCCTCTCCAGCTTCTCTGGATCCTACTGGCGGTTTCACTCACCTGGACAATTCCTTGCCAAGCTAGCTGTGGTGAATGGGTTTGATCTCCTTGGGGAAGAGTTATGTCTAAAACGCACAAAGGCGTGTTTCAGTTCCTACAACTGCCTAAAGAAAACCAAGGTGGTTCCGATTTATGATGCTCTCTTTGATGCTCAAATGAAGAGTTGATCCATGCCTTTCATAGTGCCATCTGTTTTCAAGTTTGTGGACCTTAATTACAAGGTTCAGGCCTGCTCAGGTCATTCACATTTGCAAATTCCTCTCCATTCCAACATTGTGGAAACAGCGTTGCTTAAGGTGAAAATATCCCAGTTCTGGGTCTCTGCCACTCTGGGGAAAGAGCCTCAATTTCTCAACTCAGAGGGCAGAAGGGTTTTCCAATCAGTGGCCCTAATTGCCCGTATCTCTTCTCACCATGTGCAGATGGCACAGTATCTCTATGGCCTCTTGCGCTAAATTCAGGATGTTGCCACATAGCTTCTAGAGCTGTCATGCATTCCTTGTCTCAGCCTTACCAGTCCCACCAACCAGGAGGCAGCCTTACTATTCCTTCTCCAGTCGTCCATATTTCCAGCATCAGTATCACAGCTTTCAGTCTTTCTACTCACATTACTGGTCTCGCCAGTCTCGGCAATATTCTTCTCAGAATGCTCCTGCTCTTTCCCAAGGAGCTGCACTTCTTTGCCCGAGGAATCAGGGCTCTTGTTAGTGTCCTCAGTCTGCCCTGTCTACTCTTTCATCCTTTTGACGGTCCTGCATTTCCTCCTAATCCCTACCTGGCCATGCTAGTAGGAGGCCTTCTGGTGCACGTTTCAGAGGCATGGCGCAATATCAGCTCATACCTTTGGGTTTTGAGTATTGTATCCAGAGGCTATTTCACTGATTTCTTCACTACACCTTCGCCCACTCCTCCATATCCTTTTTAAGTGCCCTCTGTCACAACTTTCCATTCTTCATCAGGAACTCCAGCATCTGCTCATGGATACGGTGGAATCTGTGCCACCCAGTCAACAGGGCATGGGTTTCTACACCTGTTTCTTTCTGGTTCCGAAAAAATGGAGGATCTCACTCTGGAACACAATGCCTTTGGAGGTCAGATTACAGAGAGACCCCAAAACATTCAAGAGAAGTCTAAAGACATGGCTTTTTAAACAAGCCTTCTATAAAAAGTCCGGAGAATAGAAAATACACTGGAATAAACAGAAGAGCACCAGCACACAGCACTATTCTCATAAATGTGCATTACAATATTTTAACAAATTGAGTACACAATGAATGTAATAATATAATACAGTAAATGTGGATTTTTGACCTGTAAAAGTACCTTCCAGGTACTCCTGGCCAGAACCTACATCACTAAACATTTGTTCGTATTTTTATGATTTTAATGTAACCGAAACTTAATGGCACCTGTTAGAATGTACTATAGTACGCTTACTCCAAACTTACTTATGTGCCTACATGTAAACCGTTGCGATGGTATATAACTTAGCGATGGTATAGAAAAGACTTTAAATAAATAAATAAATCTCCGCCACAATCTGGATCAGAGAGTGCTTAACCATTTCATCCACTATGAGAAGTTCTGCATGACATCTCTGCATCCATTTTTTCTCTACTAAGGCCCAGGGATTGTTTCACTTCCCTCAACCTCAAGGATGCATACAATCACTGTTGCGTCAAAGGTTGATGCAACCCGTAGGTAGGGACCTACGGGTCCCCACCGTCGGCAGTTAGAGTGGGCTGAAGGTAGAGGTCACTGGAGCTTCACCTATACCAGCCCTCGTTCCCCATGGGTTGAGCCGTTGGGTGCCGGGGCCAGCAGGACTTAGGTGGGCCTCGAGGTTGGTTTGAGAAGAAAGGTAGTTCAGCCCAAAGACAGCAGTCGATAGATGGTGTACTCCTACCCTGGACTGGGTTCAGTTCAGGAACTCAGACGCCAATGGAACGAAGAGTAACTGCAGGTGCTCAAGCAAAGAAAGGCCAGAGCCTTGTAAGTCCATGTCCAGGGAATAGGCTAGAGGAGGCAACACTGACAGGCTTGAATCAAGGCCAGCGGCAAGCGGAAGACGTGGCAAGCAATGTAGAATTTTGGACACAGAGAAGTCTGTATCGTAGTCAGTCAAGGCAATGGTCAGGGCACGGAGCAGGCAGATGTAGTCAGGTGTAGCAGAGGTCTGGGGCTGGAGATAGGCTGAAGAGCAGTCAGGCATAGCAGAGTCAAAATCCAGAGAGTCAGTCCAACACATAGACAGGGCAGGAACGAGGAAGGCAGGAACTGGGAACCACAGGAGTCAGGAATACGAAGTAGAGAGGATTCTCTATCAGCAATAAGTACTCGGAGTACTCGGAGACCTGTTGCAAAGGCAATGCTATGGAGCGAAGCCTGAGCTTATATACATGGAGGAGTCTGACGTCAACATCTGGGGCCATGGCCAGGTTCCCGCTGCGGGCCCTTTAAAAGAATTAGTGATGTGCGCGAGCGTGCCTAGGGAGGGGTGTGGCACTGATGGCAGCGCCTCTCTGTGACGCTGGCAACACTGGGGACCATGACTGAGGTGGAGGCACCAGAGGCGACCCGAGGTCTGAGCTGGTGACCCACCGCCGCCAGTGAAAAGGAACCAGGAGCTGGAGTCCGTGGAAGAAGGTGAGAGGGTTGCGCTGCGGGTGGCACATGTAACAGTACCCCCCCCGTTACGCCCCCCCTCTTGGAGGTTGGGGTTTGCCCGGATGAGCACGATGGTAATCTACAAGGAGAGTCTTGTCCGGGATGTGTTGAACTGGTTACCACAAATTCTCTTCGGGTCCATATCCCTCCCAGGAAAGGAGGTATTCCCACCGGTGGCCCCTACGGCGGACGTCTAGGACTTCGTGGACCTTGTACGTCTTATCAGTTTCTGCCACCAAAGGAGGTGGCTCAGGGGCTTTCTGGGTGGGCCAAGATAAGATCACAGGTTTTAAGAGCGATACATGGAATGTGTTATGTATTAGAGATGTGAATCGGAACTGGAATCGGTTCGGATTCCGGTTCCGATTTACATGTGGTTTGTTTTTTTGTCGGGCTCGATCGAGGTTTTGTTTATCGGCAGCGCCCGAACCGATAAACAAAAAACCCACCCCGACCCTTTAAAACTAATCCCTTTCCTTCCCCCACCCTCCCGACCCCCCCCCCCCCCCAAAAAAAAACATTTTACAGGTACCTGGTGGTCCAGTGGGGGTCCGGGAGCGATCTCCCGCTCCCGGGCCGTCGGCTGCCACTAATCAAAATGGCGCCGATGGCCCTTTGCCCTTACCATGTGACAGGGTATCCGTGCCATTGGCCGGCCCCTGTCACATGGAGGGAGCACTGGACCACCAGGTACCTGTAAAATGTTTTTTGGGGGGTCGCCACATACTACTTCAGAGGAGGCACGCCATGCACACGTTGGACTGTGTTCATGCTCTTAAGAATCTATCTTCAACAAACCCAGGCATCATGGTAGTGTTCTCAGATGTTTGTGACCTATGACCCTAACAGGCCTGGTTCTTCTGATCTCAAACAGACTCTGTCTCGCTGGCTTATTTCTTGCCTTCACTTCTGCTATTCTGCTTTCACTCACTCTTCTCCTGGTCTGAGGAGGAGGAAGTATGCAGCATCTAATGGCACTGGATGCTGACTTACTGCACAGATACGGAAGTTTCAGCTATTGACCAGGCCCGACTCGATGTCTTCGGATGATGTATCCCACCAACGCATCTGTGACTGATTGTCCTGCTGGCTACAGGAAACATTTGTTACAGGTGAGCAACTTCACTTTGTAGCTGGTGCAGGAGGGAGAAGGAGACATCTCAGGGAAGCAGCTGATGAGCACTTTTATTTGTTTTTGGCTCAGGACTGTGTCTTCCGCTTTTGAGAGGATCACGTGTGCCTTCATAATGGCGGCTCCCATGGAATGTGGCAAGAGCTGCAGAGTATGTGGTACATGCAAGGCCAAACTTAGATCTTTGGGGCTCAGCAGTTCCTGTATGGGCAGCAGGAAGGAAGCTCCTGGGGAGTAGGGTCTGCAACTGAAGGCAGGAAATTCGGGAACAAGAGGCAGGCCCCGCAATCAGCAGAGGCAACTAGTGCTCCTGTGGCATGCAACACGGGAAGCACAGCCATTTTGTCTGCTTCTCCTGCGGTGCAGGGCATGTCAGGGGAAGGTGAAGCTTTGTCTTTATTGTTGTCCCTAGCGATAGAGGCCTCGGAAAGGGCCCAGGAGGGGTCTGAGGTTCTATGAGAGGGGAACCTGAAGGAGTGAAAGCCTTTTCAGCAGAGTTTGTTGATGCACAAGATATTTCTGGCTAGAAAAGAAGCCTCAAAGTAAGGGGGCTCCATGCCCCCCACCCCCACAAGGTATAAAAGGTGTACACCAGGGAAGGGGTGTGGGCCCACCCAGGTCCTCTAGAAGGAAATTACTTCCTGGACCTATCTTCAAGAAGTCACCATTAGAGTTAGGGAGAGGATGAGGATGAGAACCCTGTTCCAGGCATGAGGATTTGCCTGGAGAGCCGTGGGGGTGGGAGTGGGGGTGGGGAGGAGATGTTTCCATAGTGGAGGGAGATTCTTTTGCAAAGAGGAATTGTTTTCCATGATAACTCAGGTGCTGCAGGAGCTTGGTATAAAGCAGGTGGAAGTGGAATTGTAGCATGAAATGGAGAATCCCATCATGGAAAGTCTTAGGGGTCCCACTAAGGCTTTTCCTTTCCACAGGACAGTGGAAACTGGTATTTAGGAAATGGGTTACCCTTGAGGTCGGAAGGGCCATGGCTAAGCTCTATCGATTGCCAAAGGGAGCCCTGGAGCTTTTATAGTTGCCCAAGATGGATGCTTTAGTGTTAGCAGTCACTAAGAAGACCATATCCCACTAGTGGGCTGTGCGGCCCTGAGGAATTCACAGGACTGCAATATGGAAATCATTCTTAAGAGACTGAGGTGCTGGTCTTTGGCATCAGGGCAGCAGTGTGCAGTGGTTTCATAGCTAGGGCCTATTTGCGCTAGAAGCAAAGGATTCCGGTACAGGACTCTAGGGACTGTTGTTCTGTTAAGGAAGCTGAGAGATTGGAGACCAGATTAGCTTATATAGTGGACACTCTGTATGATTCCTTCGCATGTCCTCCAGAAACATGATGTTGGTGGTGTCTACCAGGAGGCTCCTATGGGTACATAATTGAGAAGCTGATGTTTGGTCGAAGTTGCAGCTTGGTACACTCCCCTTTGTTGTTTGGGGAAGGTTTGGAGCAACTAGTGAAACACTTGGGGAGGAATCCAAAGGGCATAAGTTGCCCGAGGATAAGCCTAAGGAAACAGAATTTCTTGAATAGACAAAGGTACCAGGATGCCATATGATACAAACCAGGTAAGGGAGTCCCGTCCCAGCAGCAAGGCTCCAATAGGACACAGTCCTTTTAGAGGTCCTGTAAGTTGACCAGAGAAAATTCTGGACCAAACCTTGGAGCCCCTAAGGCTTCACAATGAAATGCAGTTGATCCAATGCTCGATAGTCAGGGAAAATCTGGCTCACTTTTATAAGGAGTGGACCAAGATAATGTCGGACCAGTGAATCCTCTCCATCAGATGAGATGGTTACACCTTAAGAGTATGCATGTCCGACACATGAGGCCTTTATGATTTTCCCTTGTACTGCAAGAAGCAAGATGGTCACAATTCGTTCCATTCTGGATCGCTTGCTGACCTTGGGGGAAGTGATTCCAATTCCCCTAAGGGAGCGTGGGCAGGAATGGTATTCCATTTACTTTGTGGTTCTAAAAAAGGAGGGTACCTATTGACCCATCCTGGACCTCAAGAAGATGAATGCTTCCCTGTGGGTGCCCTGGTTTCAAATGGAAACTTTGCAGTCAATCATTGCAGCAGTCAGAAAGGGGGAGTTCTTGGCTTCCCTCAATCTCCCTATTCGGGAGAAGCACCAGAAGTTTCTAAGGTGTGTGGCTCTAGTGGAGCAGCTTCAGTTCAGGGCCCTTCCCTTTGGTCTCGCAACGACTCCTTGCACGTTCACCAAGGTCATGGTTGTCATGGCGGTGACCCTCCGCAGGGAGGACATTTTGATCCACCAGTATCAGGCAAAGTTAAAGGACATGTCCCAGCAGTCAGTCCAGAGGATATTACAGTGTCTGCAGTCTGTAGCTTGGGTGGCGAATTTTGCAAAGAACCAGTTGATTCCATGTGAAATGCTAGAATACTTGGGGGCCCTTTTCGAGACTGGGATAGGCAAGATATTCCTGACCTCTGACAGGATTTGGAAATTGCAGGAGCAATTAGGAGAATGCTTCATCTTCAATCCATAGTGTTGGCACTAGATCTGGTTCCCTGGGCCTTTGCACGTATGTGCCTGCTTCAGAAGGCGCTTCTGTCAAACTGGAGTCCTCAATCAGAGTATTATGGACGTCGCCTTCCTCTGCTTGGTGATGCCAGGTCGAGTCTGTCCTGGTGGCTGGCACGGGCCAGTTTAGAAAAAAGAATAGGATTGGAGAACCCGGATTTGGTGATGGTGACCAAGGATGCCAATCTAGGCCATTTGCCATAATCAGTCTGAGCAGGAGCATCCTGGTCTATCAACTGGCTCAAGACCAGGGCGATTTGGTTGCTTTTGATAGTGTTTTGCCCATTAGACCTAGAATGGGCAGCAAGAGCACTGTCTGACAATGCAACAGCGGTGGTTTACATCAGTCACCAAGGAGACATCAAGAGTCAGATAGTATCTCTAGAGACCCAGGAGTTGTTTTGCTGGATGGAGAGGAATCTATTGTTTCTGTCAGTGTTGTATGTAGCTGGAATGGAGAACGTTCAGGCTGATTTTCTCAGTAGGCACACGCTAGATCCCGGAGAGTGGGAATTTCAAGTGAGGTAATGTCCCTTATTTGTTCAAGATGGCGTGTTCCCCAGAAGACTCTAATGGCAACCAGGGCAAACAGGCTCAAAGATTCTGCAGTCGCAGACAAGAGTTAGGGGCAAATGTTTTCGATGCTCTCTCCTGACTGTGGCCAAGTGGGATTCTGCTACATGTGTTTCCACTTTGGCCACTGATTGGCAGGGTTTTGCGAAGGATAAAGACTCATTGAAGGCAGGTGATTCTGGTGCCTCTGGAATGGCCACGGAAACCATGGTTTGCAAACCTGGTAAATCTGGCGCTAGACTGATCATTGAGGCTTGCACATCTCCCCAGCTTGCTCTTGTTCATATCTGTTTCTTGTATTGGTTTTAAACCTGTTGTTTTTATGCATGAGGAATGTATTAGGGTGCAGTTTTGGATTTCAGGAGGGAGAGGGTGTGTGTGTGTGTGTGTGTGTGCAAGGGTGGGCTGCGAAGGGCAGAATATTAGATGGATTGTACCTACCTCTCAGGCCATGGGTCCTGCCTGAAGGTCACTAGGCCTCTAAGAAGGGTACTTTTCCCTAGATGGTCAATGGAAGAGGTGGGTATGACCAGGATAGGGCTGCTGCCTATTTAGCTAGTTCAAGGGTTGCTGTTTAGTGGGGGGAGGGGGGGGGGACTGGGAGCTTTTTCTGGTTGTCAATAAAAGAAAAATGGGAAAGAGCGTGCATTATATTCTCTATCAACTTTGAGACCCTTTTGGTGGTGGTGGGGGGGGGGGCGGGGACGGGACATTTTTCACGCTGTATGGGATAATATCTATGCTCTGCAAGGGCAGAGTTCTCAGTCGAATTTGTAAGATACCCTTCCTTGGCAATTATGACTGTGTGTTCGAATAATGGCTCACTATCTTAATATCATCATTAAATGTGCTTGGCATTGCCTTGCCAGAGAAGAGGAAATGTATTTTGCAATATGCCAAAAAACGTAAGGCCCTAATACTATTGTTACAGGAGACCCATCTCACTAAATCTGAACATGAGAAGCTGAAATATGCTGGCTGAGGCAGATTTATCAGGCATCTACTACTCACATACTCAAGGAGTCTGTGTACGGATTGATAAACAGCTTCCATTAGTGGTCAATCAAGCGATTACTGATCCAGAGGGGACATTTGTTATCTTGTGATGTTCACTGAATACTTACTTCTTTACTGTGGTTAATTTATATGGCCTGAAAACTAATCAGCAAGAATTCTTCTACACACTGGCCTGGATTGGCCACTGTTGGAAACAGGATGCTGGGCTTGATGGACCCTTGGTCTGACCAAGTATGGCATTTTCTTATGTTCTTATGTTCTTAAATAAATTAACTGCCCTAGACACTACTGCCTTAATTATTGGGGGAGACAGAATCTATGCCCGGATCCGAGGCTAGACCGGTCATCAGCTAAAGAGGTAGCTGCAGTTTCTGTAAATGGCTAAAGGACTTGGTTAATGCTCTTAGCCTCAAGTCTGGAGGGAACATAACCCTCAGGGTAGGGGCTATATGCACCATTTGCATAGATACATGACCTATAGTAGGATAGATTATTTTTTATGTTCCGCTGGAATTTATCATTAATCAGTTGGGTGGATGTACTGTCATGTCATTTTTCAGACCATCACCCTAGTTAGATATTCCCTTGATTTCGATGTTATGAGACTTCGGGCTCATAACTGGGGACTAAATACCTAACTTTTAGGGGATGTGCAGTTCAGAGAAATGGTGGGAAAGGCAATTTTGGAGTATTTCATGATCCAGAATCAGATTATAACCCCACATTATGATGGGAATCTCTGAAAGCATACTTGAAGGGGTGCATAATTGCCTACGCAAGTCACAAGCACAAGCTGTATAGATCACAACATATCATAGCTTCTATTAGGACTAGAGATGGGGTAATGATGCATAAGCTGCGGAGAGAGAGTCAACTTTTGTCCCAACACTTCACCTCCTTATACACAATGCCGGAAGGGGAGGATTTAACTGCAATATGCTCCTTTTTAACTTCACTTTGTATGCCAGGAGTTCCCATAGGAAGTGTTGAGAGTTTGTCCGCATCTATTGGGCTGTCTGAAATCCAGAAGGCAGTGTCAGCTATTTTTAGGGGCAACTGCCTGGACCCAGATGGCTACCATGCTGAACTTTGTAAAACCTTCCTGGGCAAGGTGGCCCCCTTTTTGACAGCTTTATTTCACACTGCTGGGGAAAAGGAGTTTAGTCGTGGGAGTCTGGCTAAAGCTGTTATCTCACTTAAATATAAGAAGGGTAAGGACAGCTCAGATTGTAGTTCATATCATTTCATATCCTTGATTAATGTGGACTGAAATTAGTAGTGTGGCTGACCCTTTGGTTCATCACTAGATGGCTCTAGGTCCCTTACCATCAGCACTAGTAACAGCATTGGGATTTTGCATTTTCTTTAAGTCTTTCCATTGAGCTGACTGTTATTGGCTATCCCAGGGCATAAGGTGGAGCTAGAGGTAGAGAGAATGTGGTCATTTCAAGTTAGGTTTTAAGGAGTTAGGAGCTATTTTACTTTCTTCAACGCTAAACTGGACCCACTAAACCAGCCTGGTTTTTTTTGTTGCGTTTAGAGAAGAATCCAGATCAGTGCACTCCCTGTCTGAGAGGGTCTGCCTCCCTTTTGAAGAGAGAGAGGTTTTTGTAATTCAGATTTTTGATAAGTTTTCTTGTTCTGGGGAACACCCTGTGCTTTGGAGAAGGGCAACCCCCCCTAATCCTGAGAGCAGGGGCTTGGAGACCTGTGAGCAGCCCCTCTACTCCCTAGAGGAAGCAAGACCAGTGCCAGCACCACCCAGCGGGAGATATTTTGGATAGAGCCATTTTTCCCCTTTTTGTTCGCGTGGAGGTTTTTCCCACCCCTCTGGTGAAGGAGATAGAGAGCTGTGAACAGTACTGGAACATCAGGCTTCTCTCCCAGAGAGGGTCACCAAGCGAAGAAGAAGGAAGTGAGGTTGTGACATCAAGATCTGGAGATTCCCAACTGGATCTCCACCCCAAAGGGATCAGGACACAGGCTGAGGACATAAGACTGGACTGAGGTAGGAACTTTTTCATGGTATGGAGCTTCCCCCGTAGGATTCCCCAATCTACTGGGCTGTTTGCACAGATGAAACAGTGGCAAGCTCTCTCCCAGGAGCCAGAGAGATGGATACAAGCTCCCCAGCAGAGAGAGAATGTAAATAGTTCAAATGCACAATTTCAATTGTGGAATGTTTGTGTGACAGTGATGGAACATTTGGAAATAATTAGTGCATTTAAGTTGAACACCCAGTCTGAGTCCGGCCTGAAGAAACTACATCAGCAGAGAGCAGGAGAGATACTCCATCACCTGGGTCACAAAGCATTTCCGCTCACCCCCTGGGAGGGCAAGAAGAAGGGGAAGGATGGCAAGAGCAGCCTCAACTAATAAATACTTTTATGGCCATAGAGGAAACAGTAACCCCCTCCCCCCCCCCCCCCCCCCCCCACCCCCGACACTGACAAAAAGTTTGCGGTTCCAATTGGAACTAATGCCCTCATTGGTCAAAAAAGATCAGATGGGATTTATAAAAAGGAGCCTGCACACTGCAAATACTCGTAACTTGCTTAATCTACTATTATTATTATTATTATTATTATTATTATTATTATTATGTGTGAAGTGCACCCCAGGGTGGGTTATCTCATTAGACGCAGATAAGACTTTTCATAGAGTCTATTGGCCTATTCTGTTTGCAAGCCTGGAGTGATATGGACGCCCTGAAAGATTTCTAGCTTGGGTTCAGGTATTGTATGCTAGGCCATAGGCACATTTGCCAATAAATGGATCTTTATCCCCTTTTATTGATAGTGGGACACAACAGGGATGTCTGTTGTCCTCTCTGCTTTTTGATCTTGTTATAGAGCCCCTAGCAGAAGCTATTAAGTCCTCTGAAGACGTCAAGGGTTTCCAAGTGGGTGGAATAAAACACAAGATCTCCCTATATATGCCAGTGATGTTCTTTTGTATCTCACAGACACTTTAAGAACATAAGAAATTGCCATACTGGGTCAGACCAAGGGTCCATCAAGCCCAGCATCCTGTCTCCAACAGAGGCCAATCCAGGCCATAAGAACCTGGCAAGTACCCAAAAACTAAGTCTACCCCATGCTACTGTTGCTAGTAATAGCAGTGGCTATTCCCTAAGTAAACTTGATTAATAGCAGGAAATGGACTTCTCCTCCAAGAACTTATCCAAACCTTTTTTAAACCCAGCTACACTAACTGCACTAACCACATCCTCTGGCAACAAATTCCAGAGTTTAATTGTGCAATGAGTGAAAAAGAACTTTCTCCGATTAGTTTTAAATGTGCCACATGCTAACTTCATGGAGTGCCCCCTAGTCTTTCTATTATCCAAAAGAGTAAACAACCAATTCACATTTACCCGTTCTAGACCTCTCATGATTTTAAACACCTCTATCATATGCCCCCTCAGCCGTCTCTTCTCCAAGCTGAAAATTCCTAACCTCCTTAGTCTTTCCTCATAGGGGAGCTGTTCCATCCCCTTTATCATTTTGGTCGCCCTTCTCTGTACCTTCTGTTAAGTCTTGCCCAGCCTTAATGAATATTCTTAAAAAATTTGGGAGCCTGTCAGGATACATGGTTAACTATTGTAAAGCTAAAATTCTATTAGTGAATACTATTAGAAGACTGCACTCCTCCTTCAGGATTGTTAGTGATGGGTTTATAGATCGAGGAATCCAGATTGTGCCCAGGTATAAAGACCTAGTCAAAGCCAACTACAGTCGGGTGATAGTCAAGGTTAAGAATGATTTGGCAGCTTGGGAAGACTTGAACATTTCTTGGGTGGGTAGGATTAGCCTACTTAAGATGAATATTCTCCCCCGTTTGCTACACTTATTCCAGCACCTGCTCTCTAACATCCCAGCTTCATTTTTTGTACTGAATTGCACCGATCTATGGTTAGATTTATAAGGCAGCATAAACAGGCAAGAATTAAACTAAGTACGTTATGGAGGCCCAAGGGTCAATGTGGGATGGCGCTCTTAAACCTGCATCTCTACTATGAGGCCTCTAGAATAGTATGCCTTAAAGCTTGGTTTCACCCTAAGGCTGATGCCTCTTGGATTTCTATCGAAAGAGAGGCCGCTGGGCCACTGGGGTTGCGATCTATTTTATTTTTGCCTCCAACCTCTCCAGGGGTCCAGCAGGCTGTCCATGACAGTCTTTTCCTAGCACATACTTTGGGGGTGTGGAGGGCAGTTTCCCAGTTTTTGAACTTAATTGAGGATCAGTTATTACCACTTGCCCCCATATATCATAATTTGAAGATGTCTGGGTTCACTTTTGCTAATGGATATAGGGACTGAGCCGGGAAGGGATTGGTATTAATTACTCAAATATGGGTTGAGGTCGGGCTTCAAACTTTTGATGACCTAAAAGAGCAATTTGATTTGGGAGATGGCTCACTGGCGCACTATATCTTCAAATGTGTAGCGGTCTGCAGGATTTGATGCCCCTCTCTAGCTCCCTTTGGATGTTATCTGGTATGGAGTTATTTCAGGTGGCTCTAGACTGTAATAAATGGGGTATCTATTATATACCGGGGGATACTAGGAGCAAAATTTGAGTCAGAAACAGAACCACAACTAATTGTAAAGTAGAGCTAACGGCCAAAGACTGGAAGAAGATCTGGGAGACTGTGCATAAAATCTCTATGTGTGTCAGAAGAGTTGAATTAATGGTGAAGTTATTACACATGATCTTTCACACTCCTTGTTATTTTGTTAATGTAACCCGGGCAGCTTTCTGGGTTACCAATTAAGCCCTGGGAACATGCATGTTAGTGCAGTTACAGGCTGATACAGTAAAGTGCGCTCAGCTGAGCACACTGTTTTACCCACAGTTGGACGCACATATTGGATGTGTGTCCACTACACCTTATACAATAAGGGATTTAGCATGTCCAAAACACACGACCAAACCCTCCCCCTCGAAACTAGTAGCGCTCATCAAATGCAAACGCAGGCGTACATTTCTGAGCAGCCTAAAAAAGTGTACAGAAAAGCAGAAAATGCTGCTTTTCTGTACTTCCTCCGACTTAATATCATGGCGATAATAAATCAGAGGAACCAAAAGGTAAAAAAAAAAAAATTATTAAAAAAAAATGGACTAGCAGGTCAGGTTAGGAAAACGGACGCTTGTAAAATTGAGCGTCCGTTTTCCAAACCCGCTGACAGCCACCTCTCCTGGGCTTCCGCTGCTAAGGAGGCGCCTGGGGCGCGCGCTATTGTCCCTAGCGCCTCCTTTTTAGCGCGACCCCTCATTTAAATATGGTATCGCGTGCCCGGGAGAGGTGGCTGAGTGCGCGTTTTCCCCGTGGGTTTACACTATCGGCCTGCTAGGGAGTATAATTAGGGGGAGGATCCATTTGTTGCAGCTGAATGGATATCCCCTGCAGGAGGTGTAAGGGCAGTTTCAGAGGAAGGTTGGAGATTTTTTTGAGTTACAGTATGGCCTCCCTGGGGCCTTGGAATCCGTGCGAGATGCCTTAGAGTAGGTCAGGGCTCCACTGCTGTTCTCTCCTTCAGAGGTGTAGAGTGTTTGTCCAGGGACTAATTTGGCTTTTTGGACTTTTGCTTGGTAGGAAGCTTGTTGAACACCTGGACCTTTCCAGGACTCAGGGAGTAGAGCACCCTGTGTTCAAGATGCCCAGGGATAGGGAAGACCTGTCCCCTGAAGTGGTGGTGACCCATTGCAAGAGATCTCTGGTGGTGTTTACTTTTGGGGAACAGAAGATGTTAATTTTGAAGACCTGGGAGAAAGCGTTTTCTGCCCCTCTGTAAGATCTGCAGTTCCATCCTGGATCCCTCCCATCAGGGATCCCCATTAAGACCAAGGACATCTAACTGTGAGTAAGAACTCATCTACAATGGGAGGCCACCCATACTGAGTCTTCAGAGGCCCTGCAGAGAGGGAGAATGTGCTCTCTGTGTAGAAATAGGTTTTTGGCCATCTTGGAAGGGGTTTCCCATCCACTAAAGCATTGCCCTGCCCACTGGGAACGACATCTCACCTAATCCAGGCGGGTGGAAAGCCCTTGCACAGATAGAGGATAATAAAAGTTGTAACTAAAGAGGAAAAGAACGGTGGTGCTGGAAATTCAGATTGATTGTGCCATTGCTGTCTGCAGTAATATTCTTATTTTGGACACTAATCCAGTGGTCCCTGTGTTGTCTTTGGGCACACAGTGGATAAAAATTCACCTCACCCAGAAGGAAGTCAGTCACCCCGCCCTGGGACTTGGAAGGACCCCTTTCTGCCCCCGGAAAAGATTCACACCTTGGGAGTAAAGGGAAGCAGAAGAGCTGGTCAAGGTCCCTGCCCAGAAAGGATTATAAATAATTTTATGGCCCCACCCATGCCAAGCATGTACACCACGGTGAGGTTACATTCATATTTCTGTAGGAGCAGACCCCACTGTTCAGGGTGTGTGGGGAAAGGGCTACGAATCTACCTATCTCCATATGAGGTTAGGATGCCCTGGGGTTAAACACTTCTGTCAAATAGTTACGCAAGAAATATCTGACGTCCTCGGAGCTCTGGGGTTACAGGGGTTGGATGAAGAGTGGTCACTAAATATCGAACATTGGTTTCACATTTGCTCCTACTTGACCGTTTTGCAATTGCTACAAGGTGAGAAAACAATCCCAGCCCAGATTATTAGCGGACGCAGATCACGTACATTGCGGATATTGAAAAAATGCACTTTGCTCTGTCTGGGCAAAGAGCCAAATACGTTCAATATGGAAAGATTTTTGGAGACATTACAAAGCAGATGGGAGTATGTAATGAGTGTTTCTTTTGTGGATGTGGATCCTTGGACTGAGGTGGAGTTGGTGCAACTTGCAGGGTGGAGCCCTGAAGGTCCCCACCGTCAGCTGGCGGAATCGGATGAGACAGAGGCCCAGCTGGAGCTTCGCCTATACCAGCCCTTGTTCCCAGGTCTTAAGTGGAGGCCTCTGCTGAAGGTCAGAAGATGTGTTGAAGAGACTGGGACGAGCAAACAAAGTCAGTCAGGCTCAGGTCACTGGCAGGCGATGTACGGAGATGCCCAGGAGGCAAGCAGGGGTCAGAGGTAGCCGGCAGGAAAGTCTGAGTAGCAGGCAGAGATCCAAGGCAGACGGCAGGCAAGGCAGGTCCAGGGAGCAAGCCAAGGTCAATACCAAGTATCTGTCCAAGGGAAGGTGGGACAGAAAGGCAAGGCGGGAAGATGAGCAACACAGGAGGCAAGGAACAATGAAGAACTGAGGTAGAGAAGACTGAACATGGGAACCGACGGATGAGATGAGGACCACAAGAATTGAAGAACCAAGGTGCTGGAAGTGAAGACAGGCACGCAGGCAGGAAACGCTGAGGCAACTCGCACTGCAAGGACTGTAGGAGAACTGTTGCCGAGGTGAGGAAATCTAAGTCTGGAGGCTTTTTATAGGCCTTGCTGGATGATGTCATCGGCCTGCACTGCAAGGCTTTCCCACTGTGGGGCCTTTAAATTCATGCGCATCAGCTGCATGTGCACCTAAGGGGAAACGCGTTGGCAGGCCGACACTGGCGTCTCGCTGCGAGGAGAAGCAGGAGTTGGAGTGGCAGGGGGTGGGGGTGGGGTCCCACAATGAGCACGTCCTTCCCTGACCAGGCCCAGACTGAGAGGTGTGTGTGATATTGGGTAAGATGTCAGAGAGGAAATGCAAGGGAGGAACAGAAGCAGAACATGATAGAAACATGCTCCCTCCTCCCCCCCCCACCCCCACCCATTGTATTAAAATCCTCCCTCCCTTGATCTTGGAACCTCCCGTCCTACCTCTCTCTTATCCCCAAATCCTGGAACCCACTCTTCAGGCTTTCCTACCCCCTCCTTCCCTTCCTCAATCCCAAGAACCTTTCCTTCTCCCTCATCTTCCACATCTCAGATTCCTGATCTTCCTCATCCTCCCCTTTCCTTCTCACAATCCTCCCTTTTTCTCTTCACCCCATTCCTGTTCCTCCTCCCTTACTCTCTCCATTCCCGAGGTCTCCTCCCTGTACTGATACTTGAGATCCCTTTTCTTTACCCAATAAAAATAAAATAAACTATCCTAATCATTATATTGTAAAACTATTTTTATAATGTCATATGTTTGCCGATTTACTTCTACCCCTACGCTGCGACAGGAAGCAGATTCATGTACCTTAGACCTTCAGCTTCCTGTTGTCCAACCTCGGGGGGGGGGGGGGGGGTGTGCCAGCACCAGCACCAACCTCAACACCAACAGTGTCTAGATGTGCCAAATTCCTAAATCAGTCATTGGCTGTGAGTGCAGAGAAGTGTAACCTGTTTGTCTGTGCCTTGGCAGGAGACATCGGGCCTGCTTCTGGAGCATATTCAGAAGCTGAGGGCTGATATGGGAGATGCTAACGTTCTGGCAGCTCTAACATGGAGCCTGGGGCAGCCTGTCCATCGGGGTTACCCACGTCAACTCTTCCTTCTGACCGCTGCCACTGTGAATAACACTGGGAAAGTGATTGAACTGGTGAGACAGCATGCGAGCACCAATAGGTAAGAAGATGGGCCAGGTCTCTGTTACATTTCAGTCACAGACCTTCTTACATTTTGTGTAATGACAATGCTGCTGGACTCCCATCAGGGGATGCACACAGGGGAGGGGGATTGGTGTTTAAGAGGTCTCCTCATTACACTTTGAAAGCTTGCACCGAACAAACATAAGCTTCACATCTAAACCGAAGTAAACTGGCTTCTTACGCTGGTAAATGTTTGGGTGAAGCAAAATTGAGGGTGTGTAAAGGTAGACATGACAGCATGATAATGTAAGGGATGCACAAACGTAATCTCTGCCTCTGGAGAGAACGCACGTAAACTCCACTTTCTCACAGGTGGATACCTCCTCCTCATTTGGGTTTCTGCTTTTACCCAACAAGTGACTAAGAAGACAATAACGAGACAGGACACAATGGTGCAAACACTGCTGTGGCCTTCCTCTTGGCAGGTTTGGGGAGCCCTTCCCTAACAGTAATGGCTCTCAGATTTCAGATTTTTTTTTTTTTTTTTAATTTTTTTTTTATTAAACTTATATAATCATTACAGAAGATAAAACACAGATAGATCTCCAAATACTTGAAACAAAACACAAATTTCAACTTTACAGAAAACATCTTTTGATCTCATCTGTGATAATCTAGGACTGGTACTGAAAGTAATAACGAAACCTGTCTAATCTGCAGAAAAAAAAAGGGGCAGCATTTTATTGTTAAGCAATTACCAACAAATAACTGTGTCTGAACTATATATATCTTTTATTTACTCTTTCCTTATTACTAAGGTATATTACGATGGGATTAGGCATCTAGGTATTCTCGCAGCTGATCTGGATAATTAAATACGTATCTTGAATTTTGATATGTTAGAATACATTTGCAAGGAAAACGCAATACATATTTTGCTCCTTTTTGAATAACCCTTTCTCTCATAGACAGAAATTCTTTTCTCCTCAGTTGCGTGGTTAATCAGATTTTTAATATTCAACCTCAGAGGAGACTTTAATCTCCATATTAACGAAGTTGTGTCAATTTTAGATAACGAATTTCTATCCACATTGTCATTGCAAGTTTTTATGCAATTATTTCTGGGATCAACATTTGTTAAAGGCCCTACATCAGATTTAATATTCTGACATGAATAGGCTTTAACATACTGGAATATCAATTATATTGTATTGGAGATCAGAAAGTAGCCTTACCTGACCATAATTTTGTTTATTTTATAATCAGTGGTATTAAAATATTCCAAGTAGACCTTATATCAAAACCATGTCATTTTTGTTCTAAAAAAAGATTGAATCCCAAAAAAGGTTGTACAAGTCTTTCATCAATTGATTTTATAGGAAGAGCTTTCTGCTATTAAGTTAATTAATAATTGATATTCTGCATTGTTAATGATTTTGTATGTTTAAACTAGATGGTCTTTTATGTATTGAATGTACACCTCTTTGATTGGCTTGCACTTGTAAAAGCAGTAGCAACTTACCTGGGTCAAAAAACACAGAGCTAATAAATTCACAGTTTATTAGTGAAAAGGGATTTTCACAGTAACACTTATTGATATTCTTAAATCAACTTGTCTAGAGTGTTGAACATTGTAACATTTGCAGTTAGATCTGAGGGCCCTGGTAATCTCCCAGCCAGTGCTGCTATTGCTGATCCAAGAGACAAATACTGATCACATTATATGTCCTGTCACCACCCAGCTGTAAATTCCCCAGTTGAAAGGATCTACCTCATTCTCAGCACATTTTTCTCCAAGGATAAGCAGGATGGCAGTTCTCATACGAGGGTAACATCATCCAGTGGAGTCTGGCAGGGAAAACTTATGTTAAAGTTTCTAGAACTTTGAATGAGCCTCTCTGAGCATGCATTATACCACATGGCCAAGTGAGGTCCTGTCAACATTTCTTTTTCCATGGAGTGAATCTCTCACTTTTTTCCTTACTGTTAAGGATTTTCTAGTGCTTTTTCAGTGTTTTTTTTCAATGCAAAGTTACTGATGGGATTGTGTGGATCGACGCAGGTTCCCTCGGTTCTCCCCTCTATCTTCCCTAGGTAGGTTTTTCAAGTTTCAAGGTAGTATTTTTTCATATTCAATCTCCGGGGTGGCAGTACATTCCGTAACTAGTGGCCCTTGAGGGCTGCTGCTATCAGTTTTGATCTCGTGTCCCTTTTGTTTCAGGAGGACTATGTCTGTAACGGATCCCCATGTAATAGATGTATCTTTTGCTTGGGGTCATTGCTTGATACTCAGTGTGGCTGCAAAGGTGCACAAATAACCCCCAAAGGAGGCTGAATTTATTTGGAGAAGATGGACCAAATTCTTCAGGCACTGGAAGACTGATCCATTGACATCGGAAGCATCAACATCGAAGGACCTCAAAGCTGCATTGATGGCCATTGAGCCATTGACGTCGGTGGGGCCATCGGGTCTGTTGGCATTGGTAACTGTCAGGGACTCCGTAAATGGGCTATCGCCCAGCTCTTCAAGGTTGAAAAACTCAGGTTTGTCTTCTTTGACCTAGGCACTGGGGAAGGACTGTGCCAAGCATCAAGGGAAGCCAAGGAAGTATTGGCATTGATCTCCATTGATGCATGGTGCCAGGCACGGGGATGCTCCAGCTTTGTTTGAGATGCCCCTAAAGTGACCCTATGGTCCATGATTCCCAGGGGTTTGTCATGGTCTTCACCGGTCCAGATGTCCATCACCATTCCTCCTCTCAGTTCCAAAGAGGATCTGGTCATGCCTTCTGGCTCCCAGTCCATCACTGAAAATCTTTGAAGAAGAGCTGAAGAAGTGAGTGCAGCTAGCCATGGAGAAGGCACTGCAGGACCTTGGTGTTAGAGCGTTAATGGAACTGTTATTCTTCAAGCCGCTGCTCAGCTCCCTTCAAGTGCTTATCGGTGCTCTACTCACACCATCCATGGTTCCTTAGAGGAGGAACTTTCCCAAAGATGGGTCAGCCTTGGGGGTTCTGGCCCACCCGGCTAGTCACTTCAGTACATGTATTGCTGGTCGAGGACCGAGCACCTCGGGAGCCCTCCTCTGTCGATGTCAGTGAGAAGGACTCCCCTTTACTCATGGCGGAGAGGCTCCTCAGGATCTTCAGAAGACGAGGCATTGGATGGCCTCCATGCCAGCAGAAGGAAGTCTCCTATAAAAGATCTTTCCTTCCCAGTTTTGTCTGGCTGATGGCTGAGGCCTTCTCATTTACTTTACAAACGGAGCAGGATATCCAGCAGGAGATACTGGATATTCTGTAGTAGGTGGAGCCTCTTAAGGAGATCATAGCAGTCCCAGTCCACAAGATCTTTATGGAGTTGTTGATGAGGATGTGGGAGAACCCTCTCTCAGTGGCTTCCATTAACAAGATGTTGCGTCCATCGGTCGCAGTCGGCTGCGACCGCTCTGCCTTACCTCTTTTCTACCCTTTTCCTCCTCCTTGGGCAAGATGGCTGCTCCAGTGCCGAAACCCTCGGCGTCTCCAACTCAGCATGGGTGTCCCAGTCCACCATGCTCCATCCTGTGGCCACCTAGGGCGCGCGCGCACGTTGCCTATGCTTAAGTTCACATCATTGCGGGAACCTTGGGGGCGCCCCCACAGTATGACGTCAATACCTCCAGGTATTTAAGTCTCCACTATGCAATCTACTTCGAGTTAGCAAGGACTTCGGTTTAGCTACTCTGACCGCTCTAAGCTGCTCGCTTAGACGCCTCGCTACCCTCCGGGGAATCTCGCTCCTAACGAAGCTCTAGGCACCCGCTCCTCGGGGACCTCTAGCTTCCACCAACCCTTCGGAGTTTCTACTAACTAGATAACCGCTCCTTGGGGGTCTCTCTTTATCTATTTCAGGATCCTCTGGACTATCAGGTACTCGCTCCTCAAGGGCCTATCAATCCAGTATTTTCCACATCACGGACCTCTGGTCCCACCATCTTCATTACCAGGAAGACGCCTGCACTAAATTCCTGTGAGTACTTCTATGATCCGGTTCTCCAACTCCACCCACCAGGCTTGTCTTTTCCTGCACTGCGGGTTCCTATATGCCTTGAACATCTGGGTGAGACTCTACATCTGAGACTGTCTGAACGTATTGGCACCTTACCGGACTACAGTGCCTTCCCTTCCTGCCTCATACCATCTATCTACAGCAGTACAATAAAGCTTTCCACCTACAAGTGTCTGCTCTCTGAGTCTAGCTAAACGCTGTGGTTCCCCACGGGGCCCCTCCCCATGGGAGGAGTCATCTCCACTGCGACTAAGGGTCCATATGATGCCACAAACACAACACAAGAAGGCGGACGTGGTCTACCTCATCCAGAAGGCTCCCAGATTCCACAAGCGGCTGCCACACCAATAGATAGTGGTTGAATCCACTCTCAAGAAGACCACGTGTACTCTGACCCACTCCTCGGTGCCCTCTAGGAGGGTTCCAAGGGTCACGGATTCTCTTGAGAAGAAGGTATTTCAGGGATCTATTCTCATTGCTAGCGTAGCAGCCTACCAGCTTTTCATTAGCCAATACAGGTGGGATATCCTGAAGCAGGTGCAAGAGGTGGCCAAGCAGCTGCCGCAGCAGCAGCAGGACACCCTCCAGTCACTGGTGAATAAAGGTCTGGAGTGCAGAAAATATGGGGTCTACTTGACCTATAATATTTTGGAGGTGGCATCAAGAATCTCAGCCGCAGTGATCAGTGCCTGCAGACTCACTTGACTGCGGGCCTCAGATCTCCATCAAGAGGTGCAAGAAAGGCACAGGAGAGAATCTGTTCAGAAATTGCATGACGCATGCAGTAGCATAGATTCATGATCACTGTACAATGCTCCAGCAACTCTCCAAAAGCACTCAAGTCCAAGCTTCATCATCTAGGAAGTCCTCGAGATCCGATCCAAGGAAGCCTTTCTTCCAACCGAGGAGAAATTATCCTCTGCTGTTTCAGTCCTGGCAGTAACAGCAGGCCCTTGTAGCTGTCCCAGGCAACAGAGGGCTCCTAAATCCTAGACAGCACCTCAGTCAACTTTTGGTATGGAGTTTAGACTGGAGTGGATTGGGTGTAGCCAAGACCCTGGTAACTATGTCAAAGGACCTTCCGGTCAAGGGCAGGCTGTGGTTCTATGTGAGCCAGTGGCCCAGAATAACCTCAGACCAGTGGGTCCTCGACATCATTCAAAGCAGTTGAGCCCATTCCACTGGACAGAGAAGGTGAGAATTCTGTTCCCAGTACTTCCTGATTCCAAAGAAAACCAGGGATCTCCATCCTATCCTAGACCTAAGGGTCTTGAAAAAAATTTCTAAAAAGAGAAAAGTTCAAGATGATTTCTCTGGCCTCCTTGTTCCCTTTTCTGCAAAAAGGGGATTGACTAGGCTCTCTCAATCTAAAAGACACCTACACTCACTTTGAGATCTTCCACAGCCACTGGAAGTATCTCCGATTCATGGTGGAAAAACAGCACTTCCAGTACCGCATTCTGCCGTTTGGATTAGTGCTGCCCTGTGGGTCTTTAGGACAAGCAAAGTAGGTTAGATGCCAAGAAATGTCCGATTACGACTTTTTATTGGAGTTTTCCGATAAATTTTTCCAATTAGAGGTGAGACGATACATGTTGATTCTCCACATCTAAAAATATCAGGAAGTGATTGATGTGAGTTGAAATCATATACATAAAACATTCACTTCAGACAGCCCCTGAGACAGCCCCAATGTGGGGGTGAAACTCGGCTTGAGTCGGGTTCCTTTTATTGAAAATACGTCTCCAATAAAAAGTCATAATCGGACATTTCTTGGCGTCTAACCTACTTTGCTTGTCCTCACAGCCTTCTTAGATAGCCTACCCTCCTGCTTTGTTGGTCCATCACCTGTGGGTCTTTAGGAAATGCTCGGCCATGGTGGCAGCACACCTTCACAGACTGGGAGCCTACGTTTTTCCTTATCTGGATGATTGGCTGGTCAAGAGTACCTCTCAGGCAGGGGCTGAGGATTCCATGAGCTCGACCATCTGGGTGCTAGAGTTACCAAGGTTTGTCATCAACTACCTTATTTCTGCTTGTCACCTCAATTGGAATTTGAGTCGTTCTAGACACTGCTCAGGCCAAGGCCTTCCTGCCGCAGCAACAGGCCATCACCTTGATTTCCATCACAGCAGAAATTCAAAGGAGCCAGCAGATATCAGCGTGGCACATGTTGAGACTGTTGGGCCACATGGTAGTACCATACATGTTACTCTCTTGGCACATCTGTACTTGTGAAGAGCCCAATGGATCCTAAGGTCCCAGTGGCTTCAGGTCACTCAAGATCTGCTGGACTGCATCCGAGTCACTCTGGGACTCTTTGTCCTGGTGGCAAGAAATTTCCAATTTAGAATGAGGGGTGTCCTTCCAAATTTCTCAGGTGCAAATTGTCTTATCAACAGTTGTCTACCTTGCCTGGAGTGAGCATGTTGATAGGGTCAACACCCAGGGTCTGTGGTCTGCCCAGGAATGTTTCTTTCAAATCAACTTCCTGGAGCTCCATGCTGTGGGCTTTCAGAAATCAGCTGTTCAACAAAATTATGTTGCTCCAGACAGACAAACAAGTGGTGATGTACTACATCAACAAGCAGAGAGGTACAGGCTCTTACCTCCTGTGTTAAAAAGTGATCCAGATATGGTCTTGGGCCCTCTCCCATGGGATGGTGCTCAGGGCCACATATCTGGCTGTCTGGATAATGGGGTAGTGAACAGACTGAGTTGCTCTTCAGACCCCTTGAATGGTCAACAGACCAAGGGTTAGTGAACCGGATCTTCCGCCTCTGGGGAACCCCAGAAGTGGACCCGTTGCGGCCCCTTGGAACAGAAAGGTTCCTCTGTTCTGTTCCCTGTTAAGGGCACATGCTTTTGCCCTTCATTGGGGCCAGGTCTACCGAACACGTATTCTCCAGCTCCACTGGTGGCAAAGGCTTTGTTGAAGCTCAGGGAGGAACAACAGGGCTATGATTCTCATAGCTCCCCATTGGCCAAAACAGGTCTGGTTTCCGCTCATTTAAGAGCTGTTCATCTGTGATCAGACTGGGAGCGGGACAGGGTACGGCATCCCAACCTTCAGGCCTTGTCGCTCACAGCATGGATGTTGAAAAGTTGATCCTGCAACCCCTCAATCTCTCAGAAGATGTGTCTTGTGTCCTCATAGCTTTCAGAAAGTCTTCCACCAGGAAATCCTATAGACTGAAGTGGAGGAGGTTTGTCATGTGGTGTGAGCAAAAGGCTCCAGACTCTTTCTCCTGCTCAAAATAAAAACTGCTTGACTACTTTCTACACCTTTCTGAAACTGGTATCAGACCAACTTAGGGTTCATCTGAGTGCGATTGGTGCATATTACCATGGTATAGAGGGTAAGTACATCTATGTACAACCTATATTTGAACATTTCATGTTGGGTCTGCTTCAACTGAAGCCTTCCTTAAAGCCTCCTGCTGTGTCCTGGGACTTCAGCGTGGTTTTAGCTCCTTTTGAGTCACTGCACTCCTATGACCTGAAGTAGCTGATCTGGAAGATCGTATTTTAGGTAGCAGTCACTTCAGCGCGCAGGGTCAGTGAGCTCCAGGCCTTGGTTAGTTATCCACCTTACATTAAGTTTTTTCATGAAAGAGTGGTCTTGTGTACTCATCCTAAATTCCTGCCTAAGTTGGTGTTGGACTTTCATCTTAACAGGTCCATCATCCTGCAAATATTCTTTCCCAGGCCTTGCACAGTTTGGACTACGAGAGAGCCTTAGCCTTCTATCTGGAGCAGACAGAAGCCCATAGTCCACTAAGCTCTTTGTTGCTTTTGACCAGAACAGGCTGGGAATCGTCATTGCCAAACAGATGTTTTCCAATTGGCTAGCAGACTGCATCTCCTTCTGTTATGTCGAGATGGGATTACATCTTGTGGATCATGCTAAGGCTCACTCTGTCCAAGTCATGGCAGCATCGGTAGCCCACGTGTGAACAGTCCCCAAGGAGGAGATCTGTAGAGTTGCGACATGGAGTTCCATCCACTTATTCATATTGCATTACTGTTTGGATAGGGATGGCCAATGCAACAGCAGGTTTGACCAATCTGTCCTTCGGAACTTGTTTAAGGTTTAGAACCCAACTCTGCTCCTGCCTAGAGCCTGTTATTTCTGTTCAGGGTGCCCCCGTCCCCCTCCTGTTTCAAACAAAACATGGTAGTTGTGCTTAATGGCACCAGTTTTGTTGGTTCCCTTTTATATCGGGGGGGGGGGGGGGGGGGGCTGCCTGCAGGTAGGGATTGACCCATGTGTGAGGATTGATGGGATTGACCCATCTTGCTTGATCTCAGAGAAAGCAGAGTTGCTAAATTGTAACAGATGTTCTCTGAGGACAACAGGATGTCAGTCCCCACAAGATCAACCCCTCTCCCTTTGCAGTTAGGTCTCCATGTCATTAATTTTTCTTTAATTCTGAGGGGACCCCCGCATAGCCACACGGTAAAATGCATGCTCAGAGAAGTTCAGTCAGAGTTCTAGAGCCTTTAACATACGTTTTCCGTGCCAGGCGCCATCGGATGCTGTCACTCGTGTGTGAGGACTGACATCCTGCTATCCTCCAAGAACAGGTAAGCAACTCTGCTTTCTCTACTACAATCTATTCTGAATTCAGCTACACAACTTATCCTCCTTCAGCATTGCAATGACCATGTAATCCCTCTTCTGAAGTTGCTATATTGCCTTCCTGTCTACTTCTGCATATAGTTCAAGCTTCTCTTACTCGCTTATCTCTGCATTCATTCTTCAGCTCCTCTCTACTCTCACCCTACACCGTTCCTCCACTGCCACCTCCTCGCTGCACTTTCCACTTTACTCTGCCATCTGCCTGGAAAAGACTTCCTGATTCAGTGAGTCACACTTCCTCTGGCCATCTGTATCCCTTTAGAAATGGTACCTAGCATTTATGCTCCTACCTGGAGCACCATATCCAGAAGCCTTTAGCGGGATAACTCAGAAATTATATGGCTAAATTGATATTTGACCTGGGTGAGAGTCCAGCGTCCGAAATTCAGCACCATTCGTTAAGTATTTATTGATATGCTTTACCCCTGAAGCAGTTAATGGTTTATTTATTTATTTTAACTCTTCTATACCGTCGTTAAGTTAGTTAACCATCACAATGGTTTACAGAAAGGCACTATAATAAAAATTACGAGTGGTATAGCTTACCAATTAAAAACATGTGCCATCATAGTATGGTTACAATTTATACAATAACTATGTGTGTAGTTTAGGCTAGCTAGCTGATGTGGGGTTACAGTACCGTTATAGGCTTGCAAAAACTGTGTTTTAGTAATTACAGTTTTTAATTGCATAAAAAATATTTTTTTAAAAGAGAACAATAGGAGATGCATTGTGGATATTGAAATAAATATTGTTTTGGATGCATGATTGAGAAGACCAATTTGCACTTCTATTAAAAGTAAATTCATATTTGGACATTTCTCCAGTTAAATTCTAGCCAAATCCCTTATTATCCAGCTCGGATTTGGATGGATAAGTTAGGGGCATTCTAGGGACGTAACTAGAAGGAATAGTTAGCTGGATGCATTATTAGTCTAACTCCTATATTAAGAGATAGCCAGATAACTTTTTCAGTTAAATCTAGTTATCCCGTAACCCTGTCCTAAAGTTAGCTGAATAGACTTATCTGGCTAACTTTAAAATAGCTGCATATATTCAGTGGCGTGCTTCCACTGCTGAATTAACAGGATAGTTTTATCCGACTAACTAGCCAAGCTGCACAGCAGCTGAATGTGAACCCCCTGTTGTCCATCTGAAAATCAGAAAAGAAAAAAGTTCATAAAAAGAATTGTATAAGGGAGACAAATAATAATGAGGTCCACATTCAGAGGCATTTTCCTGGATAAGTCAAGGCTTATCTGGCTAATTGCTGACTTTTGATTAATTTGAACACTTATCCAGCTAAACTTTAACCAGAAAATGTAGGAGCATTTGAGGGGGATTTCTGGGAGGAGTTAGGTTAGATGGATAAGTTATCTGCAGGGCTGGCACTGGGCCTAGGGTGCCGACTGTTAGGAGGCATGAGCGATGTGGGTCTGCGAGCGGTACTGCCACCAGTCATGGGCCCACGTGGCTTGCGCATCCTAATGGGGGTGGAGGTGTGGCCGGGTGGGAGCAGGCACAAGGCAGAAGGTGCCTGGGGCCCCTAATCCCCTTGCACCGGCCCTGGTTATCTGACTAACTCTGATATTCAGCCGGATAACATTTATTTATTTATTTAGACATTTTATATACCGTTGTTCCATATAAAGATCACAACAGTTTACAAAATTAACATTCATAATATAAATCAACAAATGTTTTCAGTTTAAGGGGTTAGTATTCACAGCTTACTGGTTGTGCCATAGAGCTGTTCTAAAGTTAGCCAAATAAACTTATCTTTAAGATAGCTGTTCATATTCAGCAGTGCTGCTGGCAGGATGGTAGGACAGCTGCAGAGAGTTGGGAGTGCGATGGCAGGACAGCTGCTGTGGGATGACAATGTGATAGCAGGACATCTGCGCTGAGCTGGCAGTGTGATGGATGGTCAGTGACAGTTTGATGGCAGAGCAGCTGCTGTGAGATGGTGGGACATCTGCAATGAGATGGCAATGTGATAGCAAGAGTGGCGTATGATCGCAGGGCAGCTGCTGTGAAATGGCAGTGTGATAGCAGGTCACCTGTGATGTGATGGCAAGACAGCTGTGATGAGATGGCAGTGTGATGGCAGGGCAGCTGCTGTTAGAGATGGCAGGACAGCTGTGAGAGATGGCAGGGCAGCTGTGAGAGATGGCAGTGTGATGGCAGGGCAGCTGCTGTGAGAGATGGCAGGACAGCTGTGAGAGATGGCAGTGTGATGGCAGGACAGCTGCAGTGAGAGATGGCAGTGTGATGGCAGGGCAGCTGTTGTGAGAGATGGCAGTGTGATGGCAGGGCAGCTGCTGTGAGAGATGGAAGTGTGATGGCAGGACAGCTGCTGTGAGAGATGGAAGTGTGATGGCAGGACAGCTGCTGTGTGAGAACTGGCAGTGTGATGGCAGGGCAGCTGTGAGAGATGGCAGTGTGATAACAGGACAGCTGTGAGAGATGGCAGTGTGATGGCAGGACAGCTGCTGTGAGAGATGGCAATGTGATGGCAGGGCAGCTGTGAGAGATGGCAGTGTGATAACAGGACAGCTGTGAGAGATGGCAGTGTGATGGCAGGGCAGCTGCAGTGAGAGATGGCAGTGTGATGGCAGGGCAGCTGTTGTGAGAGATGGCAGTGTGATGGCAGGGCAGCTGCTGTGGGATGGCAGTGTGATGGCAGGACAGCTGCTGTGAGAGATGGAAGTGTGATGGCAGGACAGCTGCTGTGTGAGAACTGGCAGTGTGATGGCAGGGCAGCTGTGAGAGATGGCAGTGTGATAACAGGACAGCTGTGAGAGATGGCAGTGTGATGGCAGGACAGCTGCTGTGAGAGATGGCAATGTGATGGCAGGGCAGCTGTGAGAGATGGCAGTGTGATAACAGGACAGCTGTGAGAGATGGCAGTGTGATGGCAGGGCAGCTGCAGTGAGAGATGGCAGTGTGATGGCAGGGCAGCTGTGAGAGATGGCAGTGTGATGGCAGGACAGCTGCTGTGAGAGATGGCAATGTGATGGCAGGAAGGCTGCAGTGTGATTATATTGACAATGTCCTTAATTTTGTTCAGATAACCTCATTGATATTGAATGTTTCTTAAGATGTTTCAGCTTTGGCTTTGGCTCCAGTGTCTGCCACAGACTTCTGAAGGGGGTGGCGAAGGTGAGCGGAGGCAGAGCAGAGTTCTTCTGCGAGGGGGAGAGACTACAGCCCAAGGTAATTCCTTCTTGCACTCTTTCCAGGTCACTGAATGGAAGCTGGGATCCCCCTGTATCAGCACCAGGGTCTTTAAAAAAAAAAAAAAATCAAACCTTTCTCTCCTTAACTTGCTTGAGCTCTGCCTTGCTTCAGCAGCGTGGAGGTGAGCACACTCATGGGAGTGTGCTCTGGGGCCGCTACTGGATCTGTGAGCACACACTGGCCTCACAGAGCCCCCACTCGCAAGCCCCCCTCCCGCTAGCTGCTGCTGCGGTTATCATTAAGGAGAACGGGGCAGGGGAGTGAGAGTGGAGTCAAGGCTTGAGAGCTGGGGAATGGGAAAGCCCCTGGAGTCAAGGAAATGTCCACTGATTGATTACCACACTGTTAAGGTGGTGCTGACGACCAGCCCTCCCTTTCAGAAAAACTGGCCAAGCCAACCAAATACTGGCCAACTGGGCCCTAAAGCCGTCCTGCTAAAAATTGTGCCAAGTGTTGCCATAGCAGAGTTTGGGTAAAAGGGTAGGATTGCCAAATTTAAAAAATAAAAGGAACCTTCAATCCCCCAAACTCAATCTCAACTTTCCATCTCCTGCAGGCATCCCCACAAGCCCCCCTCCTCTTCCCTGTGGACGGTTTATTCTCCCCCCCCCCCCATGACATGGACCTTCCCTTCTGAAACAGGGGCTGGTCCTAGGCCTACAGCGCCCGCATGTCTAATCCCTCTGAAAATCAGAGTATAAATCAATCAAATAAATAACTGTAAAGGAGGCATTGGCAGCTGTGAGACACATGGGCTGGGGACTTAGCTCGTGCACACTCTACTCCCAGGCCCTGCTGTGGCCGTGCACACGCGGGCTCTGCCCCCAACCTCCTCCTCTCACAGCTGCTTGCAGCTTTAGTGTCCATGCTGGGGCTAAAGCTTGAATTTACCAATAGGCAGGGTAGACAAGGGCCCAGAAGCAGCTGCCCCAGTGCGTGGCAGTGATTTCCAGTAGCTGCTTCTGCAGGACTGACATGTCATCGGAGAAGCACCCGGGGGTGGGGGTGGGGGTGGGGAGATGGACGGCTGTCGCACACCTAAGGGAGGCTGGGGGTCTACATCTGCCACTGGCTGGGCCTAGGCCTGGTCTCTGTTTCAGATGAAAAATGTCTGTGGGGGAGGGCACAGGGACCATGAGGGTTGGGAGAGTGGTTTTCTGCTGGGGAGGGGAGGGGTTGGCAGAATGCCAGTGATTTAAATTGCTGGATGCTGGCCCTCCTTTACCAAAATCAGGAAGAGCAGAGCAATACCGGGCAGCGGGTAACTGTAAGTGCGGGTTATGGGATCCTTGTAGGCTCATGGTTTCTGTAAGTGACTCCTGAGCTCCTTGCAAGCCCAGAGTTTGTGTAAGAGGAATTACAGGATCCTTACAGGCCCAGGGTTTATGTTAAAGGGGGGAGGGAGTGTGGTGATAGGATCGTCACAGGCCTAAAGCTTGTATAAGGGAGGTTATAGTATCCTCACATAAAGGGGCGGGGGGCATTATACAAGGATTGTGTAAAAGGCAGGGGATTACAGGGTCATCATAGGCTTTTGGGGATTGTATAAATGGGGGTTATAGGATCCTCACAGATCTAGGGACTGCATAAGTGAGGTTATAGGATCCTCTCAGATCTAGGGACTGCATAAGTGAGGTTATAGGATCCTCTCAGATCTAGGGACTGCATAAGTGAGGTTATAGGATCCTCACAGATCCAGGGACTGCATAAGTGAGGTTATAGGATCCTCTCAGATCTAGGGACTGCATAGGTGAGGTTATAGGATCCTCTCAGATCTAGGGACTGCATAAGTGAGGTTATAGGATCCTCTCAGATCTAGGGACTGCACAAGTGAGGTTATAGGATCCTCACAGATCTAGGGACTGCATAAGTGAGCTTATAGGATCCTCACAGATCTAGGGACTGCATAAGTGAGGTTATAGGATCCTCACAGATCTAGGGACTGCATAAGTGAGGTTATAGGATCCTTACAGATCTAAGGACTGCATAAATGAGGTTATAGGATCCTCTCAGATCTAGGGACTGCATAGGTGAGGTTATAGGATCCTCTCAGATCTAGGGACTGCATAAGTGAGGTTATAGGATCCTCACAGATCTAGGGACTGCATAGGTGAGGTTATAGGATCCTCTCAGATCTAGGGACTGCATAGGTGAGGTTATAGGATCCTCTCAGATCTAGGGACTGCATAAGTGAGGTTATAGGATCCTCACAGATCTAGGGACTGCATAAGTGAGGTTATAGGATCCTCTCAGATCTAGGGACTGCATAAGTGAGGTTATAGGATCCTCTCAGATCTAGGGACTGCAAAAGTGAGGTTATAGGATCCTCTCAGATCCAGGGACTGCACAAGTGAGGTTATAGGATCCTCACAGATCCAGGGACTGCACAAGTGAGGTTATAGGATCCTCACAGATCCAGGGACTGCATAAGTGAGGTTATAGGATCCTCACAGATCTAAGGACTGCATAAGTGAGGTTATAGGATCCTCACAGATCTAGGGACTGCATATGTGAGGTTATAGGATCCTCACAGATCCAGGGACTGCACAAGTGAGGTTATAGGATCCTCACAGATCCAGGGACTGCACAAGTGAGGTTATAGGATCCTCTCAGATCTAGGGACTGCATAAGTGAGGTTATAGGATCGTCACAGATCTAGGGACTGCATAAGTGAGGTTATAGGATCCTCTCAGATCTAGGGACTGCACAAGTGAGGTTATAGGATCCTCACAGATCTAGGGACTGCACAAGTGAGGTTATAGGATCCTCACAGATCCAGGGACTGCATAAGTGAGGTTATAGGATCCTCACAGATCCAGGGACTGCATAAGTGAGGTTATAGGATCCTCACAGATCTAGGGACTGCATAAGTGAGGTTATAGGATCCTCCCAGATCTAGGGACTGCATAAGTGAGGTTATAGGATCCTCTCAGATCTAGGGACTGCATAAGTGAGGTTATAGGATCCTCTCAGATCTAGGGACTGCATAAGTGAGCTTATAGGATCCTCCCAGATCTAGGGACTGCATAAGTGAGGTTATAGGATCCTCTCAGATCCAGGGACTGCATAAGTGAGGTTATAGGATCCTCACAGATCTAAGGACTGCATAAGTGAGCTTATAGGATCCTCACAGATCCAGGGACTGCATAAGTGAGGTTATAGGATCCTCTCAGATCCAGGAACTGCACAAGTGAGGTTATAGGATCCTCACAGATCTAGGGACTGCATAAGTGAGGTTATAGGATCCTCTCAGATCTAGGAACTGCACAAGTGAGGTTATAGGATCCTCACAGATCTAGGGACTGCATAAGTGAGGTTATAGGATCCTCACAGATCTAGGGACTGCATAAGTGAGGTTATAGGATCCTCTCAGATCCAGGGACTGCATATGTGAGGTTATAGGATCCTCACAGATCCAGGGACTGCACAAGTGAGGTTATAGGATCCTCACAGATCCAGGGACTGCATAAGTGAGGTTATAGGATCCTCACAGATCCAGGGACTGCATAAGTGAGGTTATAGGATCCTCACAGATCTAGGGACTGCATAAGTGAGCTTATAGGATCCTCTCAGATCTAGGGACTGCATAAGTGAGTTATAGGATCCTCTCAGATCTAGGGACTGCATAAGTGAGCTTATAGGATCCTCATCGATCTAGGGACTGCATAAGTGAGGTTATAGGATCCTCACAGATCTAGGGACTGCATAAGTGAGGTTATAGGATCCTCACAGATCCAGGGACTGCATAAGTGAGGTTATAGGATGCTCACAGATCCAGGGACTGCATAAGTGAGGTTATAGGATCCTCACAGATCTAGGGACTGCATAAGTGAGCTTATAGGATCCTCTCAGATCTAGGGACTGCATAAGTGAGTTATAGGATCCTCACAGATCTAGGGACTGCATAAGTGAGGTTATAGGATCCTCTCAGATCTAGGGACTGCATAAGTGAGCTTATAGGATCCTCATCGATCTAGGGACTGCATAAGTGAGGTTATAGGATCCTCACAGATCTAGGGACTGCATAAGTGAGGTTATAGGATCCTCACAGATCCAGGGACTGCATAAGTGAGGTTATAGGATGCTCACAGATCCAGGGACTGCATAAGTGAGGTTATAGGATCCTCACAGATCTAGGGACTGCATAAGTGAGGTTATAGGATCCTCACAGATCTAGGGACTGCATAAGTGAGGTTATAGGATTGTCACAAACTCGGGGATTGTGTAAGGGTGGGGGGGGCCCCCAGAGTCTGTGTATAGAAATGTGTGGTACACTATGATGGCAGGAGTAAACGAGTTAGAAGGAAACTAAAAGGATCAGTTACATGCAGGAGACACGGCGAATGTTTAAAAGAGGTTAATGCAGCAGGTGTGCTGCTAAGGGTACATGAAAAATCAAGGTAAAAGCAGAACAAATGTATGTATTTATTTATGTATTAATTTTTATATACTGGCGTTCGATTTTACATATCACATCGGTTTACATTCAAACCAAATATGCAGGAAAACATATATAACAAAGAGTATGTAATTTCAAGTTATCCCAGCATTCGTTGAGGATCAGTCCCCCGACACGGCATCGGGAGGGACCAAGGCACCAAAATGAATGCAAAACATTTTTAACAGTACGGTACTTACCCCATTCCACTTTTCCACGTGCTTCTGCCCTCTGCTTTCAGATTTCATAAGTACCTTGGTACAATAGCACCACTCTTATTGTGACCCTGACGGCCTCATTGTTTATTAATCTGTGAATACTGTCATTATTTCATCCCATTTCTCCTATAGGTAAGTACCGTACTGTTCAATATTTTTTGCATTCATTTTGGTCTTTTCGTCCCATTTACACACCTTCTTTGAGATTTAAGTGGTTTTTAATTCTCCAACTATACGACACATTGCTTTTGGTGGTCACATTATATCTAACTTCTATATATTATTTTTTGTAGCTGCCCCATTGCTAGTTATGACGTTTTTGCACGTCATTGGTTACGTAGGGGGTAGGTGATAATTGTTAATATTGCCACGTTACTTACCTCCTTGGGATTGACTACTCTTATTTCCTCAGAGATTCCATTCAACACGTTTGTTATCAATCATTACATATACCATGTGGCTCGTCCCTCCCGATGTGCTTCCGTGTCGGGGGACTGATCTTCAATAAATGCTGTGATAACTTCAAATTACATACTCTCTATTATATATTTCTTCGCTTCTACCTTGATTTAATATGGACCATTTTTTATGTATCCTTAGCAACACACACCTGCTGCATTAACCAGTTTCTTAGTGTGTTTGCTCTGCGTTCCACAGCCTTCTGTGAATGTTTAAAAGAACCATCTTGGAAGCCCAGATAAAATGCATTTCACAAATTAAAAAAGGTTGAAAGGAGACGTGTCTCCCTCATTGGCTAAATGGTGCTGTGAAAAATGCATCCTTTAAAAAAAAAAGGAAAGCAGATCCAAATGAGGAAAATAAGAAAGAGCAAAAGCACTGGCAGATATAGTATAGTAAATAATGGCCCATATTATTAATAAAGCAGGCCAAGTAAGAGCATACGATATGCCATACTAGCTCAGACCAAAGGTCCAGCAAGCCCAGTATCCTGTCTCCAACTGTGGCCAATCCAAGTCACAAGTACCCAAACATTAAACAGATCCCAAGCTACTAATGCCGGCAACAAGCAGTGGCTATTCCCTATTGATTAATAGCAGTTTATGGTCGTCTCCTCCAGGAATTTATTCAAATCTTTTTTAAATCCAGCTACACTAACTGCCTTAACCACATCCTCTGGAAATGAATTCCAGAACTTAATTGTTCATTGAGTGAAAAATAATTTTCTCCGATTAGTTTTAATGTGCTACTTGCTAACTTCATGGAGTGCCCCCTAGTCTTTCTATTATTTGAAAGTGACAATAACTGGTTCACATCTACCTGTTCTAGACCTCTCATGATTTTAAACATCTGTATCATATCCCCCCTCAGCCGTCTCTTCTCCAAGCTGAAAAGTCCTAACCTCTTCAGCCTTTCCTCATAGGGGAGCTGTTCCATCCCCTTTATCATTTTGGTTGCCCTTCTCTGTACCTTCTCCATCACAATTATATCTTTTTTGAGATGTGGTGACCAGAATTGTACACAGTATTCAAGGTGCGGTCTCACCATGGAGCGATATAGAGGCATTATGACATCCTCCATTTTATTTGCCATTCCCTTTCTATTAATTCCTAACATTGTGTTTGCTTTTTGACTGCCACAGCACACTGAGCTGTTTATTTTACTGTAATATAAATTATGACACCCAGATCTTTTTCCTGGATGGTAACTCCTAAAATGGAACCTAAGATCGTGTAGCTACAGTATGGGTTATTTTTCCCTATATGCGTCACCTTGCACTTGTCTACATTATATTTAATCTGCCATATTGACGCCCAGTCTTCCAGAATTTCAGGAGAAACTTGCAAACAGGCAAAAAATTAATAACAAAAATTATTTCATGTACATTAAAAACAATAAATCTGGATCATGAGATGTGCTGAACAGGGCAGATGTGTTTTGCTGCAGCTCCTGCACTTCTAGCATCTAATCCGCTACCATCCTGAGCACTCCTGCAAAATAGATTGTCTGGAAGATGTCCACAATGTGCCCTCAAAATCCCTGTCTGCTATGTGGGCTGATCAGCCATCTAAAACACTGAAAAGTGGTTCTAAAGCTGCCCTGAGCAGCAGGGAGCAGGCCTTGGATGAGGATTGGCCTGCACTGGGGGGACTCCTGTAAGCCACTCGAAGCAGCTCACTGATTTATTTGAACCCTTTTCTACTAAGCTGACAATTACGATTAACAGAGAGCTGGTGGTGCTTCTGTGCAGGAAACTACTGTTCGCATAGAAGCCGTTGAGATTCGGATGGATGATACTGAAATGGCTGTGACTGAGACAGGCTGCAAATTGGAGGGCTTGGAGAGGAGGTTCAAGGAGCTCACTGAGAGGTTGATGATTTAGAGAACATAGGCCGCAGGAGGAACATCAAATCAGTGGGCCTCCCAGAAGGTGCTGAAGGCTCAGAGCTGCTTTTTTTTTTTTTTTTTTTTTTATTGCTGGCTCCCGGAGATACTTGGGCTTGCGATGAAAGGCGGGAAGATCAAAGCTGAGAGAGCACATTGTGCGCTAGGCCAGTGAAAATTCTGAATGCGGCGAGAGAAAAGAGAGAAATACCGTTACCAGAATCAGAGGTTGATGTTCTTTCAGGAGTTCTTGGACTTAGTGCAGAAAAAGAGGGCCGGATAGGCCGCGATTAAAAACCACTGCTTTACCCAGCTCAATTCAAAGTAACAATCAGTAGCAAGCTGAGTATCTTTGAATCTGTGATGGAGGCGCAGAGTTATTTGGAACAAACTGAGGAGGTGCTGCCAAAGCGCCAACAAATGGAGCCAGCAAGATCACCACGGCCTAGTGCAGGAGGCTCTGAGGCCTGAATGCGCAGAGTGGCTGGCGTGGGGAGTGGTGGAACTTTGCAGCAGTAACAGTCACGATATGCAGAGGAGCGTGTGATCTCTCAACACTGACTTTGTTTTCCTTTTTTATTCTGCTTTCCTTTTTGTTTTGTCTATTGCAGTCTTCCTGTTTGCCTTTTTATTCTCTTTTTGGTCCTATAGTTGCACTTGCATGTGTCTATGGGTCTCTGTGGGGAGGAGGGGGAGGGTATGGGGCAATTCCAATGTTATGTTCTTGGTATGACTGTGAACCCTGGATCGTAGTGAGAGGTGACTCCACCCACAGGGAGGAGCCATGTACAGCCTCACTACAATAGGCGAGGCCTCAGCAGAGAAGGACACAGCAGTAATAGACTTTATTAAGCTGAAATCAAGGCAGAACCCGCAGCGGGAATGTAAACTCAGTCCAGGATAGTGAAGTATGCCCAGTAGTATAGACCTGGTAGTGGCCCGCGGAGCAGGGTACACCAGGCAACTTCACCTGCAGAGTGGAATACCTTGAGTGTGCAGATCCGGTAGTGGCCCGCAGAGTCAGTACTGTAGATGGTAGCTGAGGTGCAGGAGTCCAGAGGAACTGGGAGGTGATGTATCCGTGTCCTGTAGCGTAGAGTGGTTGAAGAGAAGTCGCTGAAGAGAGTACGGTAGTGGCCCGCGGCACGAGGTATGCCGTAGGAATCCTTCAGCAAGGTAGATGAAGATGTGTAACGTACTCACAAGGCAGTACTAAGCAAAGTCCCAAGGAATGAGTAGTTAGATTCTCCAGGCAGGAAGGCCCTCCGAGGAGCGGATAGCCAGGACATGGCAAGGCCCCCGAGGAGTGAGTACCTAAGACTTCCAAGACCCAGAGATAGCCGGAACAAGTCCAGTAGAAATGTGGAATTGAGCAACGATGAGTCTCCTTGCTAACTCGTAGAAGGAGCAGGCTGAATGGCTTAAGTACACTGGCAGGTGACGTCATGCGGAGGGGATGCCCCTGAGGTTCCCGCCATGACATGTACATAGGAGGCCCTGGTGAGCGCTCGCCCTAAGTTGTGCCGAATTAAAAATGGTGGTTGGCAGTGCCCACGCCGTCTAGGGACGCCGAGGAAGGCGGCATTTGCTGGCGGAGACTGCCACTCTACCAAGAATGGCCGGTGCAGGGAAAAAAGAGGTGAGCATGAGAGGTTGCAGCTGTCTGCGACCAACGGGCTCAACATCCAACTTGTGGTGAAGGTATTAGATGGGAGAGTTGCAGGATTCACTTTGCAGGCTATCTCTTTTATTTGAATGTGGGAGAACTGCTTGGGGACTGAGAATTGGCCCGGCATGTTTCAACCTTTTACAGCTTGCGGCGCAACGGATGGCAGAGGCCTCACAGTCACCGTGCAGTGTGAGCAGAGAGTGTTGGGTATGCTGAATACGACAAATCAGAGGACCACATTGTGGCAGAGAACGAGCTGAGGACTAAGAATCAAAATGCCGGTGGGCCAAAGGTTGTCAGTAACAATGGACTACATTCAGGTACTGTAGGTATGAAGACCCAATCATTAAATCTGAGGGGATGATCTGGGAAAGGAAAATGCTCTTGCACGTAGAACGGGTGCTTATTGTGTCCGGTCCCAATAAGTGGATTATTTTACATTTATACAGAGCTATCACTTTGACTCTGGAAGGACAAGAAACTAATGCAGTTTTGATAGCTCAATGGAATGAGGAGCTTGGGGTGCTAATAGAGATTGGGAGGGTATTTGGAAAAGAATACATAAAATTTTGATCTGCAGTTGCAGATCAGAGTTGATGTACAAACTGGTGAGAAGAACATATTGATATCTCAAGTATTTTGCATGTTTCACTACAGTAGCTCCTAGGTTATGCTGGAGAGAGTGTAGGATGGAGGGGTCTCAATTTCATGTGTGGTGGGCCTGCCCACTGGTGCTAGCTTTTTGGAAATGGGTTGGGGTGATTTTGACAGAAATATTGGGCTGTCCAGTGGGCTTGTCTCTTGTGCTGTGCCCTCTTGGAGTTTGGGTCGATTTGTCATTGTCGAGTGCCCAGCATAAGCTGTGTAACCACCTCGTCCATTCAGCAAATTTACTATTGCAGCACATTGGAAGTCTCAACCGCAACTTTCTCGCTGGTATAAACAAATGCATGACATTGCGGCCATTGCTGACATACTTCCTGCGTAAAAAGTTGTTTTTATATGAAAAAATATAGAAGCCGTATTGGAACTATTTGGAAATGAAAGAAAGGGGGGCAGTTTAGTGCTGTAATGCACATTCGTTATGACTTTGCTCTTACGTGCTGCCTGCTTGATGGTTAAATAAAAAGTTAAAAAAAAAAAACAGGAAATCTGCCGGGGAGTCAGTTGGCCTGTGGTTGCTCGGGAGTGACCACAGGTTGGGAAACAGCCAGGAGAACATAAGTGAGGCTGGTTCCACACAATAAAAGACTTTATTTATAAACGAAACCAAAAGTACAGTCAGAGACCACTTATTTAAGCAGTCTCACAGCAGTTCCTGCTTTCTCTCTGGGGCCTCCCCAGCCTTTTGAGCCTTGCCTTCTTATCCAAGGTTGCAGGGATCCTCCCTGGTCCAGAATCCCTTGCTGGGTTGGCTCCTAAAGAGGACTGGGCCAGATAGCTATGGCCTGTCCTTTAAGGTGTCCTCAGGGAATTTCTTATTCAATCCCTCCCACTCAACTCAGGCTTGTTAGGTTGAGCATCCATCTGAGCCCGAGCTAATTCTTGGCCTCCTCCTCTGTGGCTCATGTATCTTGATCCGTGGACATACTCTCCTCAAAGATGACCTGCCCCGGTTACCATGGAGCTGACCCCACAGGGTTGCAAACTGGGGACAGTTGCATCCTAGAATGACCAGGTATGGGAGCTCAGAAAGGACTTTCTCTTCCATAATGGCTTGTCCTGCTGGGGTGGTCAGCAGGACCTGACTAGTTGGACACTTCTGTAGGGCCCTGTGTATACAAGCAAGTGTTTCTTTCCTCTTATGGTTGATACGTTCTTTTTGCAGGAAGTTCTTAACTGACCCTGAATCCACCAAAGCTTGGATGGGAACTTCATCCAGTTACACCTGGATCACAAACTCCTTAAGTCCTGAATGAGGAACGTCTGCAAAGTTACAATCTGAAAAAGTTCATGCCCCATTTATGCTCTCACTTTTCATTTTCCTTCTAGGGTTTGACATCCACTCCCTGCTCCTTCATGTATTTTTCTTGTGTTCCTACTCCATATCTTCAAGGCTTAGGCATTCTTTGTTTCTATTGTCCTCTGTCTTACAAAAAGAAGATGCCCGCGGGGCAGGTTTCCCTTTTGCTTTAGCCGCTTCTCCTAAGGGCTCTTCATTTTCTGCCTTTCCATACAGGCAGCAATTTTCCTCATGTGCACTCCCCACACAACGGACCCAGAAGGAAAAAGTATCCGTAGCCTCATTCCTGGGTTGTGCCAGTATCTCTGAGGTTCCCTTTTTCTTCAGTTTGAGGATCATCCTTGCTTTGGAGATTTGCCGTTCTCCGAGTGGACTTTACTCTCTGTTGTTGGCTGCATCACTAAAGCTGACATCCATAACTTCACTTCCCTCATGACAATCCCTTGCCAAATGACTTCTTCTTCCATAGTTGAAGCAAGCGGGAGAGGCTGTGGCCGGTAGTCTGGTTACAGAAGATGGGCTGTCCGCCTCAGAGGATCATTGATGGTGTCCTTCAATCTCGTTACCACGCCATGGTGACTGTGCAGGCTGTCTTTATACCCTCCATACCGTGTTGGGCATTGTGCCTGGTGAAAAACGTCTGCCATTTCTATTGCTTTTTCCAAAATGAGCCCTAGGTGGCAGCAGACCCCATTCCACGTGGGATAGTCAAGCCCATCTAAGAACTGTTCAAAGAGCATCTGTTTGGCTACCTTGAGGCAAGTTTTTGCCTCTAGTTGCAGCCACTTCCAGCCGGCATCTTTTAGATGATGAAACATTTTGAGAGCCTTCCCCGGGCTGTAGGAGACCCCACCAGACCTGCTGCCAGTATGTACCAAGATATACCCAGCTCTTTCTAGTATGGTAGCCTTGATTTCTGCATGGGTGGCCCTTCCATCCAGATTGAAAGGCTGGTTGGCTTTTTTCCATGATTAAATTTGCCAGGTAAGTGTTCCAGTTGATTTCTAGACAACCCGATAGGCGGGTGGTCCTTTTGAAGTTTTTCAGGAAGATCTCCGGGTCCTATCCTGCTTTCATCTTAAGCAGAATGGGAGGTAACATATTCATCTGGGTTGTGGCTGCTTGCTTTGCTTGGGCAATATGTACTAGTGTCCCCTGTTGCTGGGTGAAGTGTTCATGTAAATTTTGCATGAACTTCTGTAGCTGCTGCTGCCCTGTATTACCTGCTCCATCTTCTCTGCTTCTCCAACTGTGCAAGCAGTGGTGCTTGGAGATTCTCCAGGATAGGAGAAAAAGAAAACAATAAAACCCTTTCTGGCCTGGCTGGCCCTTACTAACTGGGTATCCCCTATTTATTTCAGGTGGGGCTAGCCCCCTTGGCCTGCTATAATCTATTTCCAGGCTGTCCCTGCAGCAAAGCCCCAGACAAAAAAAAAAAACAATTTTTTGTTTCTTCTTCTGTCTCTGTGGGCTCCTATCTGTGCTTCATGCTTAGAACAGGGATCTTACTGATGACACCATATGTGGTCGATCAGGAATGGAAATCAGGTAGGAGTACAAAAGTGAGGCCAACGCCGGCTGGTTCCACACAATAAAAGACTTTATTTACAAGCCAAACCAAAAGTACAGTGCAGGGGCCACGTACTTCAGCAGCCTCACAACAGTCCAATATGTCCAGTTCTTGTTTAGGCTGCTTCCTGTCTTCTCTCTGGTGCGGTCTGGGCCTTGCCTTCTTATCCAAGGCTGCAGGGATCCTGCCAGGCCCAGAATCCCTTGCTGGGTTGACTCGTAGGGAGGAGCAGGCCAGATAGCTGTGGCTGGTCTTTTAAAGTGTCTGAGGGAATTTCTTATACCATCCTTCACGTGGCCCATTGGTGGTCGTTTTTAAAACCTGCCCACATTGTTACAGAATACTGGGGTATTTGCACCAGTTTTCAAGTGTTAATGTATTTTCTTTTTGAAAACTGCCTTGGGAAAAAGAACCTACAGACATTTGCGTCTCCTTTTTTCTGCAGGCACTTTTTCCCAAGGAAAACACAGAATTTTACCCCCATAAAAGGTGGCAATTTCCAGTCACTTTACCTGCACATACTCTTTTCCAGGGCAAGCTTAAATTGCTGGGTTCCACATTGGGAGTCACCATCCAGGAGAGACCCTGGAGTCCTAGTGGGCCGTATATTGAAATCCTCGGGTCAGTGTGCAGCTGCAGCCAAAAATGCAAATGTTAGGAATGATCTGAAAATGAATGGAGAATAAAATGGAAAAGATCACATTGTCTCTGCGTCAAGGCCATGGTGCAACCTAACATTGAGTACCGTGTGCAGGTTTGGTTGCCTCATCTCAAGCAAGACACAGCAAAACTAGAAAACGTTCAGAAGAGGGGAACAAAAGTGATAAGGGGCATGGAACATCTGATGAGAGCCTGCACAGACTGGGGGGGGGGGGGGGGGGGGGGGAGCTCTTCAGCTTGGAAAAGAGATGGCCGAGAGGGCACATTTATAGAAGTTTATGAAATCATGAGTGGGGTGGGAACGCTTAAATAATACCGAAACAAAGGGATGCTCCATGAAACTAGCAACCAGCAGATTCAAAACAAATTGTAAAAAGTTCTTTTTGACTCCGTATACTATCAAGCTGTGGAATCTGTTGCCGGAGGACATGGTTAAGATCTACTCCTTTCCCCTGAATCCACCAGTACTGCCCACCCTAACCCTTTGTGTGTTTCCCAGAGTATGACACAAGGAGAGTGCTATAGGAATGCATCTGTTGTGTCCAGCAGCAGTCCGCACTTCTGGTGTAAAATTATTCCAGCTTCCTGTTGCAGCATGACATGTGGGGTAGGAGTGGTATCTAGGACTAGCACCTCTGTTTTGCTGTTTTGTTGAATGTGGCCCATTTTCAGATTTCTGAGAGGCAGTTATTTGTTTTCGGTATGTAAGGTTCGACGGGGTTCTGGACACTTGATTAACAAGATTAATAGCAGTTTATGGACTTCTTCTCCAGGAACTTATCCAAACCTTTTTTTAAACCCAGCTATACTATCTGCCTTAACTACATCCTCTGGCAATGAATTTCAGAGCTTAATTGTGCATTGAGTGAAAAAGAATTTTCTCTGATTTGTTTTAAATCTGCTAATTGCTACCTTCATGGAATGCCCCCTAGTCCTTCTATTATCAGAAAGAGTAAATAACCAATTCACATTTACCTGTTCTGTTCTTTCATGATTTTATAGACAGGTATCATATCCCCCCTCAGCTGTCTCTTCTCTGAGCTGAACAGCCCTAACCTCTTCAGCCTTTCCTCGTAGGGAGGCTGTTCCATCTCCTTTATCATTTTGGTCGCCCTTCTCTGTACCTTCTCTAGTGCAACTACATTTTTTTTTAGATGCGGTGCCCAGAATTGCACACAGTATTCAAGGTGCGGTCTCACCATGGAGGAGCTTGGTTAATTGTAAATTGCTTTAAATCTCTGTTGACTCAAATTGTAAAGATTCTTATGTTTATATTTATTGGTTTTTGATATCCCGCTTTTAAAACAATTTAACAAAGTGGCTTACATTACTAAAAACAAACTTAAAGAAACAAATAGAACATATGACTTATCACATTGAGTATAAATAACATACAACAAGATATAGCAACATAAAACATTAAATACTTTAATGAAATATTAAAAGCAGTAGAAAGAAACTAGTCCATTAAAAACTTGGTTAAAAGCCATGTTTTTACTCCTTTCCTAAATTTTATGAAGTTTCCTTCCATATGAATCTATATAGGTAACAAATTCCATAATTTGGGACCTTGGTGACTAAAGACTGAAGAGGATGTTGGGGAGAAACCTGTGCAGAAAACTATGTCAATGGTGATGAATCAAAAGAACAAATACAAATCACCAAGAAGCTGGAAGATGTAATAAAGCAGATTGACAAATTAAAAAGTTCAAATCGCCCAGACCAGATGGTATACACCCTAGAGTTCTAAAGGAATTAAAAAATGAAATTGAAGATATGTTACTGGTAATTTGTGTTATAATTAGTGAGGTTTGGGTGGACCCTTGGACACTGTGGCAGCTGACCATGCCCACGGGGGGCAGTCCTGTGAGGGGCCACAGGTCAGGCTCAGCTGAGGACAAACACAGAGATCGATCTTTATTTAAACAGTGTTGTGCAGCTACCAGAGGTAGCAGTGATGAGTAGTTGATGTAGCCCGGCAGGGCTGGTATCCCTCAGGCACTGGAACAACAACTCCTCCGGTAGCAGTGCTGTAGTGGAGAGAACTGAGAATAATGAGTACAGTGGAATAAGCACAAGCCCCAGTATGGAGAACCCCAGGATAGGGAGAGCAGGGAGGAGCGAGTACCTGATCTCTGAGAGCTGAGAGGCTTGAAGGTAATGTACTCACACAGCGGTTCCACGTAGGAGATGGCACCAGGGCTGGAACGGAGGCAGGCCCTCGAGGAGCGAGTACCTGGTTCCAGGGAACAGCTCTGAGGTGAAGATGGTAGTACTCACTGGTGTTGAAGATAGCGAATCCGAGCAGGCAGCGAGTCAGGGAACATGGGCCCTCGAGGAGCGAGTACCGGTTTCCTGATAGCGACCTGAAAAGCAAGTGAGTCCCCTGAGGAGCGGGTACCCCGTTAGCATTAGAGAGTCCAATAAAGATTGGAGAGGCAGAGTAGCTGGGTACGGAGAGTGAATCCCATCCGTAAGAATCCCCCTTGCTAACTCAAAGGCTAGCAAACAAAGTAGGCTTTAAATATCCGGGCAGCGTGACGTCATCACAGGGGGACGCCCCTGAGGTTCGCGCCAAGTAGGAAATAAGAGTGAGGGCCGCGCGGCGCACGCGCCCTAAGATACAAATAGAGCATGGCGGGAGGCAGCGCCCAAGCCGGTGCGGGGACGCCGGAGAGGACGGCAGACAGACGCCGCGGCAGCCAGGCATCTATTAACAGCAAGAGGTGGAGCAAAAGGAGAGAGAGGTAGGAGGAGTGCAGTCGTCGGGAAGGGACGGTTGCAACAATTTGTAACCTATCGTTGGGATTGTCTGTTGTCCCTGAAGACTGGAGGGTGGCCAATGTAACCCCGATCTTTGAAAAGGGCTCCAGGAGTGATCTGGGAAACTAAAGATCAGCGAGCCTGATGATCGTGCCGGGAAAAATTGTAGAAAACTATTCTAAAAGAACAAAGCATATAGAAAGATATGGTTTAATAGGACACAGCCAGCGTGGATTTACACAAGGGAAATCTTGCCTCACCAATCTGCTACATTTTTTTTGAAGGGGTTTATAAACGTGGATAATGGTGAGCAGTGGATGTAGTGTATTTGGATTTTCAGAAGGCGTTTGACATGAAATGAAACTCCAGGGGGGACGACTCGGAACCAACATCAGGAAATATTTCTTCATGGAAAAGTTGGTGGATGCCTGGAATGCCTTTCCGGAAGAGGCAGTCAGGATGAAAACAATAGGGCATGGGATAAAAACAATGTGGAAGCATAAAGATTAGACGTTGGGAAAGAAGAAAAGGCTCCCCAGGCGCCGTTGCTAACATCTACGGACCTCCGCTGCTGCTGCTGCCGCTGCTGCCGTGATCGAGAGGAGAGAGGCCTGCGCGATCGGCGCCCAGACCCGTCGGGGTAAGGCCATTCGATTCTCCCTTGCCCCCGGCGAATCCGGCCACCGATCACGCTGCCGACGTCAGCCCGAAGTCCCGCCCACTTTCTGATCTCGGCCTATCAGACGCTGAGAGGGACATTTAAACTCACTGCTCCCCAGGCGCCGTTGCTAACATCTACGGACCTCCGCTGCTGCTGCTGCCGCTGCTGCCGTGATCGAGAGGAGAGAGGCCTGCGCGATCGGCGCCCAGACCCGTCGGGGTAAGGCCATTCGATTCTCCCTTGCCCCCGGCGAATCCGGCCACCGATCACGCTGCCGACGTCAGCCCGAAGTCCCGCCCACTTTCTGATCTCGGCCTATCAGACGCTGAGAGGGACATTTAAACTCACTGCTCCCCAGGCGCCGTTGCTAACATCTACGGACCTCCGCTGCTGCTGCTGCCGCTGCTGCCGTGATCGAGAGGAGAGAGGCCTGCGCGATCGGCGCCCAGACCCGTCGGGGTAAGGCCATTCGATTCTCCCTTGCCCCCGGCGAATCCGGCCACCGATCACGCTGCCGACGTCAGCCCGAAGTCCCGCCCACTTTCTGATCTCGGCCTATCAGACGCTGAGAGGGACATTTAAACTCACTGCTACCCAGGCGCCGCGCGCCTGCGTCGCGCACCGAAGGAGCACAACAAAGGGGCCTGCCCCTTTGTGTGCCCCTTAGTGTAGCCCCGCAGGACAGCCCCTATATAGGAACCTGATACGGCTCAGCCCTTCAGGTTCTCAAGCTGGTCAATCTCCCCACCCCACATCATTGAGAGTCCAATCGCTCCCTCCAACTCGGAGCTGTTGAAATCTATCAAAGGCCCATTTACAACCCTAGTTCCTGCTCCTACACTGCAGAACGTCCAGAAAAGTGTACTACCGCACTCAGCTTTCAACCAGCATCAAACAGCAACCTCCAAGCACTCAGCTTTCAACAAGCACGTGAAGTTTGATCCTGAACATCCACATCTCATCTTCAACTACCAGTTCTTTAATTCACTCATCTACTCTCTAAGTCTACAAGCTACCCTCAATCATACTCCACCTCTCACTCAAGCCTCAATCACAATCAACCACCGTGAATATTCCTACCTCTCTACACCATTCACATAGCAGATCTCTAACATTACTCTTCTACAATAACAATTAGACCTCTGACATACTCTAACCATCATGCTCCGCGGTCTCCCAATTCCGATTCTTCATCACAGAAGACACAATGCAATTAGTAATTATCTTGGGACTTCTCATCCTCACACCTATAAAGCCCTCATCCCCATCATGGCTTCCCCTTTTACACAATTGCTTGGACTAACATTATTCTCATTATTTCTATTCAACGCACAATCCATCACTAAGAAAACCCCCATTCTCAATGATCTTCTCCTAGAAGAAAATCCAGACGTTTGCGCCATAACAGAAACTTGGCTCAAATCAACAGACACTGCTCTAATTAACCAATTACCTACTCATTCATATGACTTCTTCTCCATTCCCCGACAGAAAAGAAAAGGTGGAGGAATTCTTCTTGCTACCAAAAAAGATTTGAATTTCACCCAATACTCTGTTAACTCTTCTACCAAACTGGAAACAGGCCTTTTCAAATCAAACCATCTCCAAATCCTTCTTGTATATGCTCCCCCAGGCCTTCTTGACTTAGATGCCTCTCCTCTTCTGGAACTAATAGTCTCCCACATTAATTTAGATTCTCCAGCAATTATACTTGGTGACTTCAATTTACATGTCAACAATCCATCTCTATCTACAAATGGGAAAACTTTCATTACCGCCTTGTCTGCTTTAGGTTTCAATCAGATTATCAAGAAACCCACCCATAAAGCAGGTCATATATTGGACCTTATCTTCACCAATTCTGGTATTGCTAATTCAACTCAACCGATCTGCAAACCAATACCCTGGTCGGACCACTCGCTAATCTCAACCACCATCACACTGGCACAAAAAAAACAGCACCCCGCCCCTCCTCAACAATTCTCCTACAGGAAAATTTGTGCATCCGAGGACCTCCACAACCACCTAGTCTTAGAACTACCCCACATGGACCTTTCCTCTCCAAATTCAGCACTTCACTCATGGAATAATATTACAGAAACTGCAGCTAATAAACTCTGTCCTCTAATAACAAAAAAACTAAAACACAACATTCCAAAAAAACAACCTTGGTTTAATGAAGAACTACAAAATCTAAAACTTTCCCTCAGACGGAAAGAAAGCAAATGGCGCAAATCTCCTTCAGCGTCCACCCTTTCTACCTACAAACTTGCTCTCCACAACTACAAAAATTCCTTGCAAAAAATCAAAAGAGACTTCTATGCTCATAAGATCCATCATATGATCTTTGATGCTAAAGCCCTTTTTACCTACGTCTCTAATTTAACTCAAATCCAAACTCCTGACATTCCATTTAACAAAGCACAAGAAAAAGCAGAGGAGCTCGCTCTCTTCTTCAACAACAAAATAGCTAACCTCCTTTCTAAAAATTCGCCCAATACTTCTTCCTCACACAGCACATATATACACCATAACAAACACATCTCACTCAATTCATTTGAACCAATTACAATTTCTGAGATCCTTAGAATACTGAAAAAGATGAAACCATCGACACACCCATTAGACCAAATCCCTTCCAAATTACTCCTCCTTATTCCGGACACCATATCCAAAGCTCTGGCAGACATAATAAACTGCTCTTTATCTAAAGGACTCTACCCTGACGACCTCAAAATGGCATCAATCAAACCGCTCTTAAAAAACCCAAAGTTAGATCCAGACAACCCCTCCAACTTTCGCCCTATCTCAAACCTCCCATTCATTGCTAAAGTCATGGAAAAATTGGTTAATTCTCAATTATCAGACTACCTGGAAGACCACAAAATTCTCCACCCTTCACAATATGGCTTCAGGAAATCGTTAAGCACAGAATCTCTACTAATTTCCTTAACAGACTACCTCATCCTAGGCCTAGATAAAGGCCAGTCCTACCTTTTGATTCTCTTGGACCTCTCAGCCGCCTTTGATACTGTTAACCACTCCATGCTCCTTAACCAACTATTGAACATCGGCATAATAGGCTCTGCACTGTCCTGGTTCCACTCATTCTTGAAAAATAGAGGCTTCAAGGTAAAAATACACAGTAAAGAATCTAAATGCTACCCTTCATCTCAAGGAGTTCCCCAAGGTTCATCCCTCTCTCCCACCCTCTTTAACATCTACCTCCTCCCTCTCTGCCATCTATTAAATAATTTGAACCTTAAACACTACCTTTATGCAGATGATGTCCAGATTGTGATACCAATCAAAGAATCCATAAAAAAAAACCCTCGATCTTTGGGAATATTGTCTGCAAGAAATCAACTCCCTCCTTTCCAGTATGAATTTAATCCTAAATTCCTCAAAAACAGAACTTCTTCTCATATCATCTGAAATAAGCCACACCCCCTCAATCTTTCCAACTAATCTACAAACAATAAAAGTAAGAGATTTGGGCGCAATAATCGATAATAGGCTTAACCTAAAAGCTTTCATAAATCAAACCACTAAAGACTGCTTCCATAAACTGAATGTTCTAAAAAGAATAAGACCACTGTTCCACTTTCATGACTACAGGACTATCCTACAAGCAATAATCTTCTCCAAGCTAGACTATTGCAATTCTTTATTATTAGGTACCCCATCAGCACATACCAAACCGCTACAAATGGTTCAAAATACGGCAGCTAGAATTCTAACAAATACAAGGAGAAGAGAGCACATCACCCCGATCCTTAAAGATTTACACTGGCTGCCAATCCATTTCAGAATTCTTTATAAGTCAATCACCATAATCTATAAATCCATCCAACAAATCGCTCCTCTCAACCTACAAATCCCTTTCATAAAGCATACTTCCTCCAGACCCATAAGAGAGTACTACAAAGAGTCTCTGCAGGTACCGCCCTCCAAAACTTCCTTCCACATAACTTATAGAGATAGGGCTTTCTCCACAGCAGGACCCACTCTTTGGAACTCCATACCAACGGAACTTAGACAAGAACCCTGCTTATTGACATTCAGAAAAAGACTCAAAACATGGCTTTTCAAACAAGCCTTCCCAGACTCAGACTAAAAATAATTCTCTCTGATTTTCAAATTCCAAGCAACAATTTTCTTTTATAACCATCCTGATAATCTTCTTCTAAACTTTATAAACACCCAGTATCTTCATTACTTATGATTTCTTCTTTATTATTAAAAACTGCATTTTTGAACTGAACAACTCATTGTAAATTATACAATTAATTTTTTTTTTTTTTTTTTTTTTTTTTTAAACTTTACCTTCTACAGGTTTATACACCATGTTAAAGTTACTATCTTTTCTTCTTCTTACTCCCAGTTGCATGTTTCCTTGTTTATTGTAACTGCATTTATAATATGTATATTACATATTTGTTCTTGGTTCCGGTTATTACCCCATTGTTTATTGTAAACCGGCTTGATGTGATGTTATCACGATTGCCGGTATAGAAAAAATTAAAATAAATAAATAAATAAATGGTTTAATAGGACACAGCCAGCGTGGATTTACACAAGGGAAATCTTGCCTCACCAATCTGCTACATTTTTTTTGAAGGGGTTTATAAACGTGGATAATGGTGAGCAGTGGATGTAGTGTATTTGGATTTTCAGAAGGCGTTTGACATGAAATGAAACTCCAGGGGGGACGACTCGGAACCAACATCAGGAAATATTTCTTCATGGAAAAGTTGGTGGATGCCTGGAATGCCTTTCCGGAAGAGGCAGTCAGGATGAAAACAATAGGGCATGGGATAAAAACAATGTGGAAGCATAAAGATTAGACGTTGGGAAAGAAGAAAAGAGTGCATGGGGGCAATCTGCCCGGAGCACCAGTTCCTCCCCTTAACAGAAGGCGTGAGGACTACTTCCTTAACCAATTAGCCTTGGTGCTTCTGATGCAACTGCAACATTGTTCCCCACTTTGGCAGGGGGAAAAAGGGGAATTGAGTTCAGATGATGGCCAATGCTGGATCCCAACTTTTACAGTCCAGGGCACTGAGATACAGACATTAGGGAAAAAGCACAGGGCTGCTTCGTCCAATAGCAAAGCACGTTCAAGCAGCATTGCCTAAATTATCAAGAAGATTGCTCATCCTGTAAAAATGTTGCTAGCAGTAATTTTGTTATGGGGCTTGACAGTTGCTTGGTTTTGATTGTAAATATTATTACCCGCTTAACAAAAGGCTTGGAGGTAACCTGCATGGAACAGCAGTTATTACCTTTAACAGGAAACATGGGGGTAGTCTGCATGGAGTGGCAGTTATTACCATAAGAAACTTGCTGGCTGGACTGGATGGACCATTTGGGTTTTTTTCTGCTGTCATTACTATGTTACTTTGACAAAGTTCCCCAGAAAAGACTCCTGAGAAAATAAAAAAGTCACAGGATAGGAGGAAATGTCCTGTTGTGGATTTCAAACTGATTAGCTGAGAGTAGGATTAAATGCTCAGCTTTCTCAGTGGAGAAGGGTAAACAGTGGAGTGCCTCAGCGATCACTGCTGATGCTTTTTAATATACTGTATTTATAAATGATTTCAAAAAGGGAACAACGAGTGAAGTGATCAGATTTGCAGATGATACAAAATTATTCTGTGAAAGGAGGATCTTGTGAGACTGGGCATTTAAATGGCATATAAAATTTAATGTGGACAAGTGCAAAGTGATGTACATGGGGAATAGTAACCCACACTGTAGTAGTATAATTTTAGGAGTTATCATCCATCCAGGAAAAAGACATGGGTATCATAGTTGACAAAACTTTGAAATCCTTGGCTTAGTGTGCTGCAGTGGTCAAAAAAGAAAAACGAATGTTAGGAATTATTAGGAAAGGAATGGAGAATAAAATAGCAAATGTCATAATATCCTGTATCGTTCCTTTGTGAGGTGCATTTAGAGTAGCATGTGCAGTTTTTTCACAGTATCTCAAAAAAAGATATAGTTGCATTGCAAAAGGTACATAAGAGGGTAAACAAAATGATAAAGGAGACGGAATAGCTCCTTTATCATTTGGAGAAGAGATGTCTGAGGGGGGATGTGATAGAGGTCTATAAAATCATGAGTGCAATAGAACAGGTAAATGTAAATCGGTTATTTATTATTTGAAAAAATACAAAGACTAGGGGGGCACTCTATAAAGTTAGTAAGTAGCACATTCAAAACAAATTGAAGAAAATTCTTTCACTCAACGCACAATTAAGCTGTGGAATTAAGGTTAAGGCAATTAATATAACTGGGTTTAAAAAAGGTTTGTACAGATTCCTGGAGAAGTCAATAAACTGTTATAATCCAATTAGAGTAAGAGATAGCCACTGCTTATCACTGCATGATAGCAGCATGGGATCCATTTATTGCTTGGGATCTTGCCAGATACTTGTGACCTGGATTGGCCAATTTTGGAAACAGGATATTGGGCTCAGGCTGAGCCAGTATGGCAACTTCTTATGACTGTTTGATATACTCTAATGTAATCGTAGTAAGAGAAGGAATGGCAAGCAGTCATTGATGAGATGCCTGTAACATTCCCACTGGTTCATATGGTGTGAGCACGTTACATAGGTATGGTGGGCCATCTATATATCAAAAAATGTGACTAGGGAGGGTGGGAGTTACACTAGTAAATACGTGCCAAGGAACTGGTTCTCTTGCATTCTCAGATCAAGTAAGCGAGCTTTGCAAACTCTCAATTATAAAACTTGGAATTAAATGCTAAGCTTAAACCAGCACATATAATTAATTCAAGCTTTGGTTTCCCAGAAAACACGCACACAATTATAAACTTTAAATTAAACACTAACCTTAAACCAGCCTACAATATATACAGACGGTAATAGGTTGGGGTTTTTTTTTTTGTAAGGTTTAGGTGCTTTTTCTCAGCAAGTCTTACTTACTAGGAGCAGATGAGGCTTCTGCCATCAGCTGTCCCTCAGGAGAAGAAAAAGGATGAGAGGCACAGCTGAGACTGGGCAGAGAGAGCAACTGAGACCAGAGAGAAAGCACGAGGGGACGCAATGTTAATTTTGGTGGTGTTTGGCTTTATGGTCTCAGGCCTGCCCCCCTCTCCGAGTGCAGGATGTGGTCATTGTTGACAAAAGTTTGTGCTCAGGGTGGAAACCAGAGTAAAAAAAAGAAAGTTGTAATGAGGACACTTCCTTGCTTCTTCCACCAGCTGATCAGGTCTCTAAAGAAGTCCGTGGAGCCAGCGGTGAGTGACATCACCATAGACTGGTATGTTCCCGACACAGCCGAGGCCCTGCTCTCACCCAATGAGATCGCCCCATTGTACCCCGGAGGCTGCCTCACCAGCTACTGCACCCTCTATCCCATCTCCAGCTTCCGGAGCAAGAGGAATACCGTGAGCACCTTTCTTCATGCCTTCCACTCACTGTCTCGGTTGTTTCTGTCTTTTTCTCTCCTCTGTGTCCTATCCGCCTGTCTCCATCGTTCTTCTCCCCCTCTCTCCCACTGCCTAGGGTGTGGAGTTTCTCTCTCTGTCTCGGTAGATCAGTGATGCCTGGGCCCCACCTTCTCCTGTCATCTAGTTTGTTGGTTGGTCTTCTTCTCAGGTGGAGCAGTATTTGCTGCTCTCGTGCTATTGTTCTACAAAATATTAGAACAAGAGAGAAAATCTGGTTCAGAGACTTGAGCAGCATTTTAAAAAGGAAAGACAACGGAAGACCAAAAGATGGAGAATGCAGGGGGTCATTCCATTTCAAATACTATTACCAATCCAGAATCTTAGGGGGATTAATGCACTTCCATCTAGAAGGTATCACCAACCCTGCAGTTAACAACGAAAAGTTAGCCAGCTGCCTTTGGTTTAATACTATAACATCAGAATCAGTACTGCATCAACAAGTTTTTATTATTATGTATGTTTGGTTGTAAACCGTTTTGATTAATTCTTTCGAATTGTAAAAGCGGTATATAAACATTTTTAAATAAATAAATAAATAAACAAGTAGACTAGTAGTTAGAGATTTGTGATTTCATTAATAATCCTCAGAACCTGTATGTCGGAATAGTCTCAACTCTGTTTAAAGGTTCCTTTTAATAAACAACCTTCTCCAAGTGTCTGGACCCCTTAGAAGTGAGATATGTTTGGTTATAGTATTTTATATTCAGTATCCAAACAGGTCATTCAGATAGAAATTTGCTTATATTTTCCCAAATTTCAACCCACTGATACTTAGATAATGTTACCCGCATATCCAACTCCCATTTTTTTCTCATATAAAAACTGTTCCAAATGTAAGTGTGAAAGTATTTTTTGCAATAAGCCCAGCAGTTGCATTTTTCCTTCGAAAAAATAAGTTCAATCAGATTCAGGGTCTTATTAGAACTTAACAACGTCACCCTTGACTCAGACAGAATGCTGTATAAGTACATCTGTTTGCATATCCACTATACCTTTTCTCCTGGCATAGATGTCTTCCTTAATTAAATGAAGTATTTTTGTCAGTCCCTATTATCTTATCCAGCCAAATCCAGCTTGAGACATATTGGTGCTAATGGAGATATTGCAGGATTAAAATATAATTGTCTGATTACTTTTCCAAGATCCGCATCACTGGCTCAAAGGAGAAGAACTATAATTAACTTGAGCCTGAGTTCTGAAACTAACGAGCCCAAATTGTAGTGTGCAACTGCCTGATTTGTAATTTCTATCCAATGACTCTGAGCAAGAGGAGAACCAAAACACCATGATCTGTAATTGCACTGCCCAATTTTTTAAAATTAGGTAAAAAATAGCCCACTCTGTGCCCTGGATGCAGTTAGAGCGTAAAAGGCATTTTCCATTCCAAATAAAAGAGGATATTGCTCTATTAAGCGCCTGAGCAAATTTGATAGGTATTACACAAGGCAACATACAGAAAAGAAATATAATGCTGGATGTTATAATCATTATAACTACATTAATTCAAGTCAGATTCCACTTACCCATATCAGATAGTCCACCTCAGAGGAAGCCCGGATGTGGATATCCTTATGTCCCCTTGCAATAGAAAGGTGCCTCGGTTTTGCTCCCTGTATAGTACAGATGGCAAACCAGCCTCAGATGCCCTCACCCAGAATTGGGGCAAAGTTATGCATATCCTCTGATTCCATTAGTAGCGATGACTCTCTTGAAGCTTCGCGAGGACAAGGGGACTATGATCCTCATAGCCCCTTATTAGCCAAAACAAATCTGATTTCCACTCCTGCAGGAGTTGTCCATTTGGAGGCCAATCAGTCTGGGGACTTCCCCAGATCTCATCAGGCAAGATCGAGGCAGGCTGAGACATCCCAGCTTTCAGGCCCTGTCGCTCCTAGCCTGCATGTTGAGAGGTTAGTTTCGCAACCACTTGATCTTTCTAGAAAGCTTTTCACTAAAATGTCCTATGGACTGCAGTGGAGGAGGTTTTCTGTGTGGTGTGAGCAGAAGGCCCTAGATCCATTCTTCTGTCCCACAAAAAACTGCTTGATAACTTCTACACCTATCAGAAGATGGCTTGAAAACCAACTCCATTAGAGTTCATCTGAGTGCAATTGGTGCATACCACCATGGTGTAGATGGTACACCCAGCTCTGTAGAGCCTATAGTTGTACATTTCATGTGGGGCCTGCTTCAATTGAAGCCTCCCCTAAGGCCTCCCGCTGTGTTTTGGGACCACAATGTGGTGTTAGCTCAGCTGATGAAAACTCCTTTTGAGCTACTGTGCACTTCTAACCTGAAGTACCTGACCTAGAAGGTCATATTTTTGGTGGTGCTCACCTCCGCATGCAGGGTCAGCGAGCTCCAGGCCTTAGTGAATTATCCACCTTACACTAAGTTTGTCATGGCAGGGTAGTCTTGCAAGCGAAGCCTAAGTTCCTGCCTAAGATGGTGACAGACTTCCAACTTAACCAGCCAATTGTCCTGCCAATGTTCTTTTCCAGGCCTCATTCACACCAAGGTGAATGAGCCCTGCACAGTCTGGACTGCAAGCGAGCCTTAGCCTTCTATCTGGAGCAGAAAGAAGTCCATAGACAGTCCACCCAACTTTTTGTTTCTTTTGATAGAAATGTGTTGGGCATTGCCATTGTCAAACAGATGCTATCAAATTGTCTAGCAGATTGCATCTCCTTCTGTTCTGCCCAAGCAGGGCTGCTTCTTGGGGGCCATGTCAAGGCTCATTCTGTTTGAGCCATGGCAGCGTCGGTAGCCCACTTGTGAACAGTTCCCATAGAAGAGATCTGCAAAGATGTGACATGAAGTTCTTTCCACACATGCACATCTCACTATTGCTTGGATAGGGCTGACTGACGTGATAGTAGGTTTGGCCAATCTGTCCTTCGCAATCTGTTTGAGGTGCTTGGGTTCAGGCTGTCTCCCACTCTTTTACCAACAGCACCATTGTTGTGTGTCTGTTGGTCCCCTGTTGTGTTGGGGGGCAGCCTGTAGCTAGGGATTCACCCATGTGTGAGGACTACCATCCTGCTTGCCCTCAGAGAAAGCAGAGTTGTTTATCTGTAACAGGTGTTCTCTGAGGACAGATGTTACAGATGTTAATCCTCACGAAACACACCCACCACACCACGGAGTTGGGTTTCTCGTATTTTTGATTTATATTGAATTCTGTGTTATAAGACCGAAGAGGGACCCTGCGTGGATGCATGGTTTAGCGCATGCTAGGCATGTCCAGTGTGGTAAATCAAAGTTCTAGAAATGTTGACATAAGTTTTCCATGTTGGGACTCCATCTGATGATGTAAACAATGTGTGAGGACTAACATCCTGCTGTCCTCGGAGAACACCTGTTACAGATTAGTAACTCTGCTTTCACCTCCTAAAAATGGGTGATTGGAATGGACCAAGGGTTTCACTCTGCATATATGAGGCAGTATTTAGAAACAAGAAGCTTTGAGCTGCCGTCCTGCCTACCTTGCAAGGCACTGCTGATGTGTAGCACAACAGAACAGGAATTTTATCTTGCCTGGATCATCTCGCCACATAGCCCTGAGGAAAGACAGAAAATGGAAGGTAGGCTCAAATTCTGATTATATAAGATATGTTTACCTTTCTGGGGAGAGGAAGAGTAATTAGATGCTCCTTCCTATTGAATCATTGGAGGAGGCAGCACCTAGATCATTTCTGAAAGGGACAGGAGGCGTTCTGTCTAGAGAGGAAGGAAGAGGGACACAACCTATGGGTCAGAATGTCCTGTCAGGTAGCAGTAGAGGAAGTAACAAGGTTCTCTCTTTGCATTCCTTCCTGTTTTGCAGGGAAAGGAGCGAGGCTGCAAGAGTGCTTCTCCCAGCTCCAGCAATTCTGTGTTCCATTCCCAGGATGACGCATATCTGCCGGGAGGTCCTGATGCCCCTGCAGAGCCTGAGGATCCAGACAAAAGTCTGCATGAGATCTCCCTGGAGTTGTCTCCCAGTGGGACAGAGAACTGGGACAAGAGTGAGTCAGACTGGGCAGAGGAGTTGTGGGGGCAGGGAACTGGGGAAGGAGATGAGGACTGGGAGAGGGGGAAAGTGTAAAATGGATGATATGAAGAGGAAAGATATGAATGAAGGGGCAAAAAATAAGATCAAAGAGATGGAGAGAAGGAGGGATGGAGAAAACAAGAAAGCAAAATCACAATTTTGGTACCTCTGAGTATGGGATGTGAAAACACGATGGTGCAATTTAAGCTGTGATCATAAGAATATAAGATTTCCCATGCTGGGTCAGACCAAGGTCCATCAAGCCCAGCATCCTGTTTCCAACAGTGGCCAAACCAGGCAACAAGAACCTGGCAAGTACCCAAACATTAAATAGATTCCATGCTACTGATAAGAACATAAGAACATAAGAAAATGCCCTACTGGGTCAGACCAAGGGTCCATCAAGCCCAGCATCCTGTTTCCAACAGTGGCCAATCCAGGCCATAAGAACCTGGCAATTACCCAAAAACTTAGTCTATTCCATGTAACCATTGCTAATGGCAGTGGCTATTCTCTAAGGGATAGATTTTAAAAAACGGCGCGTTCGTGTACTTTTGTTGGCGCTCCAGGCGCCAACAAAAGTACGCGGGATTTTAGTAGATACGCGCGTAGCCGCGCAAATCCTGCATCGGCGCGCACAAGGCTGCCTATTCCGTGTAGCCGGCGCGCGCCGAGCCGCGCAGCCTGCCACCATTCCCTCCAAGGCCGCTCCGAAATCAGAGCGGCCTCGGAGGGAATTCGCTAACGCCCTCCCCTCACCTTCCCCTCCCTTCCTCTACCTAACCCACCCCCCCGGCCCTGTCTAAACCCCCCCTACCTTTGTTGGGGGATTTACGCCTCCCAGAGGGAGAAGTAAATCCCCGCGCGCCAGCGGGCCGCTGGCGCGCCTAGACGCAACCCAGGGGCGGTTCCGGAGGGCACGGCTACGCTCCCGGACCGCCCCGGGCCGAAATCACGCCCCTGGGCCCGCCCCCGAAACGCCGCGCCCCGCCCCGACACGCCCCCCTCGGAAAACCCCGGTACTTACGCGAGTCCCGGGGCTCTGCGCGCGCCGGTAGGCCTATTGAACATAGGCGCACCAGCATGCAGGGCCCTGCTCGTGTAAATCCGGGCGGATTTACGCGAGCAGGGCTCTTAAAATCCGCCCCTAAGTGAACTCAATAGAAGGTAATGGACTTCTCCAAGAACTTATCCAATCCTTTTTTAAACACAGCTATACTAACTGCACGAACCACATCCTCTGGCAACAAATTCCAGAGTTTAATTGTGCGTTGAGTAAAAAAGAACTTTCTCCGATTAGTTTTAAATGTGCCCCATGCTAACTTCATGGAGTGCCCCCTAGTCTTTCTACTATCCAAAAGAGTAAATAACCGATTCACATCTACCCGTTCTAGACCTCTCATGATTTTAAACACCTCTATCATATCCCCCCTCAGCCGTCTCTTCTCCAAGCTGAAAAGTCCTAACCTCTTTAGTCTTTCCTCACAGGGAAGCTGTTCCATTCCCCTTATCATTTTGGTAGCCCTTCTCTGTACCTTCTCCATCACAATTATATCTTTTTTGAGATGCGGCGACCAGAATTGTACACAGTATTCAAGGTGCGGTCTCACCATGGAGCGATACAGAGGCATTATGACATTTTCCATTTTATTCACCATTCCCTTTCTAATAATTCCCAACATTCTGTTTGCTTTTTTGACTGCCGCAGCACACTGTACCGACGATTTCAATGTGTTATCCACTATGACACCTAGATCTCTTTCTTGGTTGTAGCACCTAATATGGAACCCAACATTGTGTAATTATAGCATGGGTTATTTTTCCCTATATGCATCACCTTGCACTTATCCACATTAAATTTCATCTGCCATTTGGATGCCCAATTTTCCAGTCTCACAAGGTCTTCCTGCAATTTATCACAATCTGCTTGTGATTTAACTACTCTGAACAATTTTGTATCATCCGCAAATATGATTATCTCACTCGTCGTATTTCTTTCCAGATCATTTATAAATATATTGAAAAGTAAGGGTCCCAATACAGATCCCTGAGGCACTCCACTGTCCACTCCCTTCCACTGAGAAAATTGCCCATTTAATCCTACTCTCTGTTTCCTGTCTTTTAGCCAGTTTGCAATCCACGAAAGGACATCGCCACCTATCCCATGACTTTTTACTTTTCCTAGAAGCCTCTCATGAGGTTACCGGTATTCCCTAAATCAACTTGATTAATAGCAGTTTATGGACTTCTCCAAGAACTTATCCAATCATTTTTTAAACACAGTTACACTAACTGCACTAACCACATCCTCTGGCAACAAATTCCAGAGCTTAGTTGTGCGTTGAGTAAAAAAGAACTTTCTCCGATTAGTCTTAAATGTGCTACTCACTAACTTCATGGAGTGCCCCCTAGTCCTTCTATTATTCGAAAGTGAAAATAACCGCGTCACATCTACACGTTCAAGACCTCTCATGATCTTAAACACCTCTATCATATCCCCCCTCAGCCGTCTCTTCTCCAAGCTGAAAAGTCCTAACCTCTTCAGCCTTTCCATCCCCTTTACCATTTTGATGCCCAAGGTGTTGATAGGAGATGGAGCCATGGTGTTGATAGGAGATGGAGCCATGGTGGTACTAGAATACTGCCGGGGGGGGGGTTTTCTTTCATTTCTTAGTGGCGTGCTGTTGCCATAAGAAGCTGCAGTTTGGCATCTGGGGGTCTTAGGGAAGCCCCCACAGCTGGGAGAAAGTGTAGGCTGAGGATGTGGGGCCAGTGACATCGCTTCCAGTTTTATGGCCAAACCATGATTAAAAATAAAAGTTAAAAGTAAAATTGAGAAAAAATAAATTAATGAAACACTTGGCCCGAGGTTGGATACAGCATCATGGGTGTACAACGGAGATCCCGGCACGAAAGTCAATAAAAACATATAATGTGCCTTAAAATAAATAAAACTAACATCTGGGAACAAGAGGGCACTTGTTAGGGAGGTCTGGGGTTTCAAAGGTTAAAAAGAGAGGTGATTTCAATGTTGCTATAATGTGTGTTAAAACATTTAAAATGGGCACATTTCTAATAAGATGGCATAAGGAGGCTGCAGAACTTAAAATGATCCCCACTACTTTTAAAATGTTTTTTTTTTAAAGGTTAATTTAAAAATGGGATTAAAATAAAATCAGCAAAATTCTTGTAGAACATTTTATGATCACTTAACATTTCCTGAGGGAACAATAATTTGTGTGTAGCCCCCTCCCAGCGTGCCTTGTTCTGCACGGGTGGGGCATAAACGTATTTATAGTAACGTCAGGGGAGGGAACCTGGCCAGCAGTAGATAGAGCCTCTTTTCTCCCCAAGGTGTGGATCAAAAGTGTCCCCTCTTCCAAAACGTAACGGAGTGGAGGGACCTGGATGGAAAAGGTTATCCACTTGTGCTTGTGTGGCAGCGACTCCCCTTCAACCCTGGATAAAAATACGCAAAACGATATTGGCCCAGAGAGTTGAAAAATCTCTCCTGCTCCCCAGGGTGAAGGCTCCTGTGTGGTGTCCTCAGTGTATTTGTTACTCAGAATTCGTCCTTCTCTTGGTGCTTGGATCCCTTATGGGAGGAATGCAGATGGAACAGCAGCTACAGAGGGTCCTGGCACCAGGTCGCCACTTCCTCCATCCTTGCTGAGGTGTAGAGGGGCAGGTTTTCCCCCAAAACAGGGCTCCCCTATTCCTGAGTCGTTACCTTTTGTTAGCCTGCCTAGCATTAACAAAAAAAAATTAAAAGACTATTTGTGTGCAGGTGAAGCATGGACTGTGTGCCTGGGAGAGGGAAGAGGGTGTTAGCCAGCTCAGGGAGTGCATGACCGCATGTTAGGGCTGCGGGAACAACCAGGGTCTGGCACAGATTCACTGTGGGTTGGTCTTAGGAATTGCAGATCGAGCTGGGAGCACGTGTGAGGCCGCATGCATTGGCCAAGCTTGTGAAATGCTGCTGTGCGTGTGGGGACATGGTGTCTCGAATTTCTTCTGTGGGGCTCTGCAGGCACTGTAAGTCAGACTGGGAAGGCAGCTCTGCAGCAATCACGCCAGGGGAAAGACAATCCATTCTTCTGGCTGGTGTGAGTGAAGCTCCTTTCTCCATTTTAGCATTAGCTCCCACGTTGCAGGAGGCCTCAGTGGAGAGGTCTGCTTCTCTTCCTGAGCTATTCCCTGCTGTGCCCAATAAAGATGAGGCCCGAGAGGGAGTGAGGAAGGGTCTCCTGGAGGGGATGATCTCTGGCTTAGAAGAAGTTTTTTCCACGGAATTTGTGCTGATAATGCACAAAGCTTTCCTGGAGAGGAAGTGAGCCAGATCTTCAAGTCCACCACAGTATGCCAGGTGAAGAAGAGGGTCTCCCAGGGGAGCCGAAAAGGGGAGTGCAGATGGCGGTGAGGGGATTGCACTCCTCTGGCATGGAGGAGGAGGCTAATGGTTTGGAAGGAGACAGAAGTCCATTATCAGACCCTCCAGGGGGAGAATGATGGAGGCAAAGATCCCACGGAGCCTGGGGAGGTCCCGGTGGTGGAAGTGATGATCCCTGAGTGGCCTGGCTCTTCCTGAAGAAGGAACTCCTACTCTTGATTCCCCGGGTTTTAAAAGAACTGGGAATAAAGATAATGCAGGAGGAGTTTGATCACGAGGGCATGGACCCGTCTCGGAAGGACTTCGAGGTCCGGTGAAGACTTTTCTCTTCCACCAGTCAGTAAAAAAAATTTTAAAAGCTGGTTGTTCTGGAGTGGGCTACTCCAGAGGCTGGTTTGAAGGTCGGCAAGGGCCTGACATGGTTGTACATGCTGCCAGAGGATGCTCTTGAGCTCTTGCACATTAATGAGAAACATTGTGTCGGCAGTCTCATCCAGGCATCTCATTTGGCTGCACAATTGGTCAGCGAATGTGTGTTCCGAGTCACAGCTAAGTAATCTTCCCTTCAAAGGCAAGCTTTGACTTGGGGAAGAATTGGAGCACTGATAAAGCACCTTGGCAATAAGCCAAAAGGGAGGGGTTCAGAGATACCACCCAGGCAGAGGATCCTCTGTGGTTCAGAGATACCACCCAGGCAGAGGAAGACAATGGCCTAACAAGACGCAGTCTGTTTGGCGGGGGGGTGGGGGGGTGCGTAGACCCACCGGCCAATCCACTAGTTAGGGGACTGGGGGAGGAAAGGCTACACACTGAGATGCAGCTTGTCCACTCTTTGCCAGGAGTCATGGTGGGCGGTTAGCCCTCTATTATGAAGGGTGAGCCAAGATAATGATGGACCAGTGGGTCATAACAGTGATCAGAAATAGTTGTGCTATAGAATTTGCTCCCCTGATCCAGGTAGCTTTTATGGTATCCCATGGTGCCTTCAAGGAAACATGAATGACAGCGTGCGCCACACTAGAGTGACTGAAGAAACTTGAGATGACCGCACCCATTTCCTCAGAGGAAAAGAGGTACGGAAGGTATTCCGTCTACTTTATGGTGCCAAAGAAGGATGGGACCTGTCGGCTCCTTCTGGATCTCCAGAAGGTGAATGTGGCTCTATGGGTTCCTCGCTTCCTAAGGGAAACCTTGCACTCCGTGATTGCAGCTATTCCCATAGGAGAGTTCTTGTTTTCCCTCGACCTCACGGAGGTATACTTGCACATCCCTATATGGCAGCAACATAAGAGATTTCTGCAGTTCACTATACTGGGAGAACATTTTCAGTTTCGGGTACTCCCATTTGGACTTGCAACAGTGCTGCGGACTTTCACCAAGGGAAAGTTGGTGGTAGCTGCAGTGTTGCGGTGGGAAGGCATTCTTGTGCATCCCTATCTGGACGACTGGCTCATCTGGGCAAAGTCAAAGGAGCTCTGTCAAAGCTCAGTGCATCGAGTAATTCAAATGCAGCAGTCTCTGGACTGGTTAGTCAATCTGGCAAAGAGCCACTTAGTCCCGACCCAGTCACTGGAATACCTGGGAGCTTGTTTTGATACTGTCCTTGGCAAAGTGTTTTTTTTTATGGAGGAGAGAGTGCAGAGGTTACAGGTACAGGTCCAGAGGTTGTTACATCCAGTGGTTCCCAGAGCCTGGGACTATTTGCAGGTCCTGGGTTCTATGGTGTCTATGCTTAATCTCGTTCCCAGGGCATTCGCACATCTACAATCTCTTCAGAGGGCACTTCTGTCCCACTGGAAGTCAGAGAAATTTCACCTTTGGCTACCCTTACAGGGGGAATCCAGGTCCAGTCTCTAATGGTGATTTCTTGACCACATCTGCAGCTGGGAGTGGGATTGGAAATCCCAGACTGGGTGGTGTTGACCACTGATGCCAGCCAGTTACATCAAAAGGGAACAATACTTCTAAGGTGATCATTGTACAATGGTTGAAGGAAGCCGTTGTCTCAGTCTATATTTGTAAGGGTCGTCCCATTCCTGTGGGGTTGAGAGCACATTCTACAAGGACACAGGTGGCTTTCTGGGCAGAATATCAGCTGGTTTCCCCACAGGAGATCTGCAGAGCGGCAACCTGGTCTTCTCTAAACACTTTCAAAAAGCATTACCGATAGGATGTTCAATCATCGGAGACGGCCTGCTTTGAGGCGACTGTGCTGAGACTGGGTCTTTCGAGTTCCTGCCCAGTTTCAGGGGGCTTGGGTACATCCCATGCTTCTGGACTGATCTGGGGTATGAACAGGAAAGGAAAATTGGTTCTAACCTGATAATTTTCATTCCTGGAATACCACAGATAAGTCCAGAGCCCTGCCTTTAATTTGTCGGAAAATACCGCTCTGTTCAGTGTGTAAATAAGAAGATGTAGCTCTACAGTTGGGAATTGGTTACGGTCTCCCTTAGCAATTGTTGGGATTCAGGTTGGGGATCAACGTTTCCCCTGCTCAGGTTGGGTGGGGAGATGTTGTTGGTTTTAATCTCATCTTGGCTTGGTACAGTTCATACTGAGGGTCAGTATGAGCTAACATTAGCAGTACATTGCCAATAAAACCTTTCTTCTCTGATTCCATCTGCTGGTAGGGGAGCAAAACCCCTTACATCTGGTCTAATCTATGGTATTCCAGAAATAAAATTATCAGGTTAGAACCAATTTTCCTATATAGTGCACTCCCTGCCATTTCGATACAATGTGTACCCTGGTATTGGTACCCTATTGGTTATCCTCTAGGTCTCTGAGATGCACATCTTAATTTACAGAAGTACGTTCCAACTCTTCAATCTTAGTTTTTAGATGTCTGGAATTTGCATACAAACAATTTAGAGTATGTTTTTTTTATTTGTATTCACAACTGTACATTGTAGTTATTATATTATAGTTGTCGTATTTATTTATATATTGTTATGCCAATCAGTATTATCTATAGTTCCTGTTACTGTAAATGCATATGATACCCCTTTATTTAGTTCCCATTCTTAAAACACTTCTAATTGTTATCACACCTTTCCCCATTATTTTTCATTTGTTACTTGTATTCGATCGTTACTTGTAAGGGCCCTGCCCAAAAGTTATTTGTTTTATGTAAACCGATACGATGTGCGAACGGTTATCGGTATAGAAGAGACTTTAAATAAATAAAATAAATAAATAAACTTGCTTACTAGTAGTTGATAAAGAATTTGGAAACCTTCATATCTTTGTGTTCTTTATTTAATTTCATCTGAGCTACTTTCATAATCTTCTAACCTCTCCGTGATGCCAGTATTCTGAACCAGGCATTCCTGTTCGCTTTGCCCCATGATGGAATATAAAAGCTGCTCTCTCTCTCTCCTTTTTAAAGGCTAGCGCCAACAGCCGGATTCCACTCTGGTTAAAGAGGTGCCATCCTCTCAGAATAGGCTCCCCCTTCACGAAAATATTGCTCTTAATAAACCTAAAACCCTTTTCCCTGCACCATCGTCTCATCCACGCATTGAGACTCCAGAGCTCTGCCTGCTTCTGGTGACCTGCGCGTGGAACAGGGAGCATTTCAGAGAATGCTACCCTGGAGGTTCTGGATTTAAGCTTTCTACCTAAGAGCCTAAATTTGGCTTCCAGAACCTCCCTCCCACATTTTCCTATGTCGTTGGTACCAAGGCAAGCTCAAATTTAGGCAGGGTAACACAGGTAACTGCCTCTGGTGCCAAATTATGAAAGCTCCAAGTATCTGAGCCCAGGAAATCCTGTTCCCACTTGCCTTAGGGCCATGGCATTCTGTCCTGCCTCCCCCTTCCGGCTTTCCAGTCCTGCCTATGGCTGCCAAAATCCTAAATGCAGTCCTGTATCCAGGTCAAAAACACATGAAAAGAGAGGCAAGAGAAAAATCAAGGTGAGAGAGGCCAGTGTGATCAGGAAAACTAACTTTTGATTATTTTCATTGAGAGACTGGATTCTCTGAAGTACTTAATTATCTATTGCATATGCAGTTTACTAAATTACATGATTAATAATGGAACTGTGCCCTGCTCTTCTTTTGGGTTTTGCCTCATCTTGGCTTTCTGTTTTGAGCAGGTGGAGAAGCAAGTGCAAGCTGTGATATCAGGTCCCGAATTTGCCAGGCTTCCTACATCCAGAAGCAGTACATGCTGACTCACTGCTCTGTGAGTAGTGAGAGGAGCCACACAACGTCCCATGGCTCCACCAGCAGTGAATCAACAGGCTCGCACGAGGTCGCCTTCCCGCAGTGCCTCAAAGCCACTTCCCAGCAGGGTCAGAAGAGTGTTGTTCTGTGGGAGCCCTTATGCAGGTCCTCGCCACTGGCACGGACACAGACTACCAGTAGCAAGGTAAGAAATAGCAAAGCTTTCAGTATCTAACTCTCACCCGCTCTATTAAGAACATAAGAACATGCCATACTCGGTCGGACCAAAGGTCCATCAAGCCCAGCATCCTGTTTCCAACAGTGGCCAATCCAGGCCATAAGAACCTGGCAAGTACCCAAAAACTAAGTCTATTCCATGTTACCGTTGCTAGTAATAGCGGTGGTTATTATATAAGTCAACTTAATCAATAGCAGGTAATGGACTTCTCGTCCAAGAACTTATCCAGTCCTTTTTTAAACACAGCTACACTAACTGCACTAACCACATCCTCTGGCAACAAATTCCGTTGAGTGAAAAAGAACTTTCTCCGATTAGTTTTAAATGTGCCACATGCTAACTTCATGGAGTGCCCCTAGTCTATTATCTGAAAGAGTAAATAACAGATTCACATCTACCCGTTCTAGACCTTTCATGATTTTAAACACCTCTATCATATCCCCCCTCAGCCGTCTCTTCTCCAAGCTGAACAGCCCTAAACTCTTTAGTCTTTCCTCATAGGGGAGCTGTTCCATCCCCTTTATCATTTTGGTAGCCCTTCTCTGTACCTTCTCCATCGCAATTATATCTTTTTTGAGATGCGGCGACCAGAATTGTACACAATATTCAAGGTGCGGTCTCACCATGGAGCGATACAGAGGCATTATGACATTTTCCGTTTTATTCACCATTCCCTTCCTAATAATTCCCAACATTCTGTTTGCTTTTTTGACTGCCGCAGAACACTGAACCGACAATTTCAATGTGTTATCCACTATGACGCCTAGATCTCTTTCTTGGGTGGTAGCACTTAATATGGAACCCAACATTGTGTAATTATAGCATGGGTTATTTTTCCCTATATGCATCACCTTGCACTTATCCACATTAAATTTCATCTGCCATTTAGATGCCCAATTTTCCAGCTTCACAAGGTCTTCCTGCAATTTATCACAATCTGCTTGTGATTTAACTACTCTGAACAATTTTGTATCATCTGCAAATATGATTACCTCACTCGTCGTATTTCTTTCCAGATCATTTATAAATATATTGAAAAGTAAGGGTCCCAATACAGATCCCTGAGGCACTCCACTGACCACTCCCTTCCACTGAGAAAATTGACCATTTAATCCTACTCTCTGTTTCCTGTCTTTTAACCAGTTTGTAATCCACGAAAGGACATTGCCACCTATCCCATGACTTTTTACTTTTCCTAAAAGCCTCTCATGAGGAAATTTGTCAAATGCCTTCTGAAAATCCAAGTACACTACATCTACTGGTTCACCTTTATCCACATGTTTATTAACTCCTTCAAAAAAATGTAGCAGATTTGTGAGGCAAGACTTACCCTGGGTAAAGCCATGCTGACTTTGTTCCATTAAACCATGTCTTTCTATATTATTTATTTATTTATTTATTTATTTATTTAACATTTTTATATACCAAAATTCATGTAGCAAAGTTACATATCATTTCGGTTTACATTATAACAGAAACAAGCATGTAAGAATGCGATTACATCAAACCGGGAGAATAAACTTGGATCAAGGAACTGGGGAGTAACTTATAAAGATAACGATTAGATAGTGAACATATAGAACATATAGATAGTATATGTTCTGTGATTTTGATGTTTAGAACACTTCCCACTATTTTTCCTGGCACTGAAGTCAGGCTAACCGGTCTGTAGTTTCCCGGATCGCCCCTGGAGCCCTTTTTAAATATTGGGGTTACATTAGCCATCCTCCAGTCTTCAGGTACAATGGATGATTTTAATGATAGGTTACAAATTTACTGCTGTACCCCAATCCACCCTCTGCTGATTCTTCAACACCCTGACGTGCCCTCTGTTCATTCTACAATACTCTGACATGCTCTGCGGGACACTGAGAGTCACAGTATCTGCTGATACTCTAATACCCCGACTTGCCTTTTGCTGGAGACTCATGATGGTACTCTAGGACCATGTCCCCTCCTCTGCTGATAGGAGAATACCTCAACCTGCCCTCTGCTGGAGACTCATGGTACTCTCTGACTCCATCTGCTGGACGGGGGACATAATCCACCATCTGGACTGATCCTGGTACATACAGGGAACAATACTATTTATTTATTTTAAAGTATTTACCCACTGCGGTTCCAATGGTCACAGCAGTTTACAGTTAAAACATTCATAATTGTTGTTAGTGTAATGGGGTCTCTAGATTTGCTCCCATGTATATTTTTCCATCAGTGAGGTTGTGGGAAGGGTTTTGCAGATTTTTTAAAATCCTCCCATCACCAAAACCCCTCTTTTTGGTGGGATCGGGTTCCTTAGAGCATGCTATTCTTTAGTGGTTAGGAGCTACAGAGAAAGGAGGCGGCTAAAGATCACCCCTGGATCTCAAGAAGAGTGATTGGGGAGCTGGGGATTGCCCCAATTCAAGAATTCTTGCAGAATTTCCGAGGACAGAGATTTGAGCAGATTTATGGATTGATTGGCCAGTGCCAGAGGGAAGGGCCTACCCCCGGTGTATCCCAGAGAACTTTCTGCCCGGGCAATCAGTTAATAGCGTGGGTGAAGAGAAGGCCAAGACTTTTGAGTCAAGAACTGAAGATGTTTGCACTTGGACTTCGAGCTGAGATTTGTTGACCTGTGTTTGGAATTTCTGTATTTAGTCTTCATCTCTTGCCCGTAGGACATTTTTTCTACCTTTTTGTGAGCCACGTGCTGGGGTTCCATTCCAGATATTCAAATCTCCAAGCAGGAGAGACTTTGCCTGTGGATAATGGTGCACGAGAGTCCAGAAGGGAAGTAACACCTAGGATTGCCAAACTATCTGTTATCTTCATTGCCATAATCTTTTTGATGACGTTTTTGATTTTTGGCATACTGGCTTGCATTATTTAAGTTGTAGTAAAGACTTTGATTTGGACACCACTTGGAGTGCAGTTTGATTTCTGCTTAGTACTCCCAATGCTCTGGTTGAATGGAGGGACCCTGGTGTGAGTATTGGCTACAACCTGCGATTCCCTTTCTCTCTTCTGGGCCATCATTGCACCAGCTGGAGGTTATAAAGGTATCAAGTGATAGTGACTGACCATGCCAGAGGTTCCGAAAGACTATCCTGCTCCCCATCTGGACTTGGTCCCGGATCTGTGGAACCCCTTGATGGTGTTCACAGCGCAGGACATATATATATATAGTTTATATATATATATAGTTTAACTGTATATATATATAATATTTATTTATCACTATGTTAAATGTCATTGTCATTGGTTTTACTGTTCCAACGGTTCTATGGTTCCATGTAAAGCCCCTTTCTCTTTTGGGCAGTTCATCGTTTTATGTAAACCGGAGTGATTTGTAGTTCTTACAAGAACTTCGGTCTATAAAAATAAAAAATAAATAAATAAATAAATAACTAGGACAGGGGCCGGCTATATTAGCAAAGACTAAAACATACAATATCAAATTAATACACCTAATTATATAATAACAATCTTCAAATGTTATAGTAACAATGACACTTTATGAATGACCTCTCCCTGGTTTCTTGTTAATTTGACTTTTTTTCTTTTCAGAACTGTTCAGCCCTGAGCTCTGAGGAACTTGCTAAGAAGCAGAAGGCACTGGTACAAGCTACGATGTCCGGCCGGAGCTTCTCCTCTCCCCATGGGGAACTGGACATGCACAGGCTACGTTGGGCCCTGGAGAAAGTGTCGCAGAGTGGGAAGAGGAAGCAGTCCCTGGAGGGAAGGCTGCAGGATCTCCATGCTGACACCGAGCACATTCAGAGGCCTAGTCTCAGCAGGAGGAGCCTGGCAGACTCCAGTGAATCTGGTAACAAGGCTCTGTCCACACGCAGCCTGGGCCAGCGAGGACTCTAGCATAGCACCCTCCAAGCAGACGAGGAGCAGGCCTCTGCTTCTCTTATTACTCCTGATACTGGATGGGGGGGAGAGCTGGCTTCTTCCTTCCTCCCTCCATCACTGCACAGTACCAGAGGTGGGGGAGGCTGCCTGACACTGGGGGTCTGTTTTCTTCACTTTATGATTTTTGGGGGGTGGGGGGATCTTCCTGCATCCTAGCTTGATAGTGGGGAAAGGGTTGTTACTCCTAGTAAGATCTTTTCCTGAACGTTGTGTCTGCCATTTGGGTTCACATAAAGAGCATAATGTCTCCTTTATTAGGCACAATCACAAACCTAAAAGCCTCTTTCAGAGGGGCCTCCTGATTTGCAGTCGTCTCCCAACCTTACAAAAATGGAGGCCACGCAGTGTCCAGGCTCCTCCCTCAAGTTTTGGTCTGTGAAGGGGCCAAATGTCAGGAGAGTAGAAACCAGCGTGGCTGCAGATACCCTCGTTATTACACAGAAAGGTTTATGTAGCTCTTCTTGCATTGCTGATTGGTTTGTTTTATTAATGCATCCTTTACCTTCTCTTCCCTGATTGGAGTTTTCTTTCTTTTTTCCAATCCTATCGAATGGCCTTATATAATGTTTATTATTTATTTACATTTTTTGGCTGAATTTATAGTCCACTTTCCAGGCACTTCAAAGCGGATTACATTGCAGCTATTGTGAGGACTTCAGACAACATTTGGGAGAAACAAGTCCCTGAGAAAGCTTGAATCGTGTGGTCAGCTCTTTCTCTTTCCGGATCTGTTAGCCTCTCACCAGCTCCTAGAACAAAGGTTTCTGCACGTATATCACTTCCTTATCTTCAGAGGCCAGTCAGGTTCATAAGCTGTCATGTTGTTTATCCTTTCTAATGTAACTGCAAGGCCATCCCATAAGAACATAAGAACATAAGAAAATGCCATACTGGGTCAGACCAAGGGTCCATCAAGCCCAGCATCCTGTTTCCAACAGTGGCCAATCCAGGCCATAAGAACCTGGCAAGTACCCAAAAACTAAGTCTATTCCATGTAACCATTGCTAATGGCAGTGGCTATTCTCTAAGTGAACTTAATAGCAGGTAATGGACTTCTCCTCCAAGAACTTATCCAATCCTTTTTTAAACACAGCTATACTAACTGCACGAACCACATTCTCTGGCAACAAATTCCAGAGTTTAATTGTGCGTTGAGTAAAAAAGAACTTTCTCCGATTAGTTTTAAATGTGCCCCATGCTAACTTCATGGAGTGTCCCCTAGTCTTTCTACTATCCGAAAGAGTAAATAACCGATTCACATCTACCCGTTCTAGACCTCTCATGATTTTAAACACCTCTATCATATCCCCCCTCAGTCGTCTCTTCTCCAAGCTGAAAAGCCCTAACCTCTTTAGTCTTTCCTCATAGGGGAGTTGTTCCATTCCCCTTATCATTTTGGTAGCCCTTCTCTGTACCTTCTCCATCTCAATTATATCTTTTTTGAGATGCGGCGACCAGAATTGTACACAGTATTCAAGGTGCGGTCTCACCATGGAGCGATACAGAGGCATTATGACATTTTCCGTTTTATTCATCATTCCTTTTCTAATAATTCCCAACATTCTGTTTGCTTTTTTGACTGCCGCAGCACACTGAACCGACGATTTCAATGTGTTATCCACTATGACACCTAGATCTCTTTCTTGGGTTGTAGCAACTAATATGGAACCCAACATCGTGTAATTATAGCATGGGTTATTTTTCCCTATATGCATCACCTTGCAGTTATCCACATTAAATTTCATCTGCCATTTGGATGCCCAATTTTCCAGTCTCACAAGGTCTTCCTGCAATTTATCACAATCTGCTTGTGATTTAACTACTCTGAACAATTTTGTGTCATCTGCAAATTTGATTATCTCACTCGTCGTATTTCTTTCCAGATCATTTATAAATATATTGAACAGTAAGGGTCCCAATACAGATCCCTGAGGCACTCCACTGTCCACTCCCTTCCACTGAGAAAATTGCCCATTTAATCCTACTCTCTGTTTCCTGTCTTTTAGCCAGTTTGCAATCCACGAAAGGACATCGCCACCTATCCCATGACTTTTTACTTTTCCTAGAAGCCTCTCATGAGGAACTTTGTCAAACGCCTTCTGAAAATCCAAGTATACTATATCTACCGGTTCACCTTTATCCACATGTTTATTAACTCCTTCAAAAAAGTGAAGCAGATTTGTGAGGCAAGACTTGCCCTGGGTAAAGCCATGCTGACTTTGTTCCATTAAACCATGTCTTTCTATATGTTCTGTGATTTTGATGTTTTGAACACTTTCCACTATTTTTCCTGGCACTGAAGTCAGGCTAACCGGTCTGTAGTTTCCCGGATCACCCCTGGAGCCCTTTTTAAATATTGGGGTTACATTTGCTATCCTCCAGTCTTCAGGTACAATGGATGATTTTAATGATAAGTTACAAATTTTTACTAATAGGTCTGAAATTTCATTTTTTAGTTCCTTCAGAACTCTGGGGTGTATACCATCCGGTCCAGGTGATTTACTACTCTTCAGTTTGTCAATCCTGTCTTCTGCCTGTATTCTCTGCAGGTGTTGTGCTAAGCATTATATGCCCAGTGTTCTTAGCTAAGGATGGCTGTAGTCTTCTGCCTGTATTCTCTGCAGGTCTTGTGCTAAGCATTATATACCCAGTGTTCTTAGCTAAGGATGGCTGTAGTCTTCTGCCTGTATTCTCTGCAGGTCTTGTGCTAAGCATTATATACCCAGTGTTTTTAGCTAAGGATGGCTGTAGTCTTCTGCCTGTATTCTCTGCAGGTCTTGTGCTAAGCATTATATGCCCAGTGTTCTTAGCTAAGGATGGCTGTAGTCTTCTGCCTGTATTCTCTGCAGGTCTTGTGCTAAGCATTATATGCCCAGCGCTCTTAGCTAAGGATGGCTGTAGTCTTCTGCCTGTATTCTCTGCAGGACTTGTGCTAAGCATTATATGCCCAGTGTTCTTAGCTAAGGATGGCTGTAGTCTTCTGCCTGTGTTCTCTGCAGGTCTTGTGCTAAGCATTATATGCCCAGTGTTCTTAGCTAAGGATGGCTGTAGTCTTCTTCCTGTATTCTCTGCAGGTCTTGTGCTAAGCATTATATGCCCAGTGTTCTTTCTTACCTAATGACGTATCTAATCTTCTGTTCTTGTTCATACCTCAGATCAGTCCAGACTCCTGGGTTTTGCCTCCTTACCAGCAGATGGAGACAGAGAAAAGTTTCACTGATACTGCCATATAACCTGGTGTGCCAGCTGCAGTCTCCCAGAATTTCTCTGACTCCAGCAGTAGGTAGTGGAGTAAAACCTGTAGTCTGGAGTACAGAGATAAAAAAACAAGAGTAAAAAATGATTTTGGATTAAGAAAAGCAGTTTCCAGTTTCTCCCAGGAGATCTAGCATAGTGGTGGCACACAAGGGAGAGTACTTGGCATCATTGGATTTATCAGAGCCATGTCTGCACATACCCATTGGGCTGATGCACCAGTGTTTTCTGTGGTTCATAACATTTTCAGTTTTGGGCCCTTTCTTTCAAATGGGCAACAGCTCCAAGTAGATTCATCAAAGTGATGGAGGTGGTAGTGGCGGGCCTCAGTCAAGATGGCGTGTTAGTGTTTCCATATCTGGACAACTGACTCATTTGAGTGAAGTCAAAGAACTCTGTTGGCAGTTGGTATAATGGGTACTGCGACATCTAAGATGTCTCGGTTGAGTAGTAAATCTGGCAAAGAGCCATCTCATTCCTTCTCATATCCTGGGAAGGAACAGTGTTTCTCATGGATCAGAAGTTGTTGAGGTTGTAGGTTCATATTCGTTGCCTGTTAAGGCATTCGATGCTCAGAGTCTGGGACTATTTGCAAGTACTGGGCTCTATGACATCACTGGTGCAGTTGGTGCCTTGGGTGTTTGCACATATGCAGCCTTTTCAGAGAGCTCTTCTCTCCCGATGGGATCTGTTATCGGAAGAATTTTATCTCCTCCTGCTCGAAGGAGAAGGCACAGACAGTCTTTTCTTGGTGGCTTATTCATGCTATTCAAAACAGGAAGCCTCATAGTCTATCAGTCAGTTAGAGACAAGAGCGGTGCATGTCGAGTTTCTGGCCCTTCTGTCATGATTATGCAACTATTCTGTTTGGGTTTTGTCAGAGAATGCAACAGTGGTGTCCTACATCAACTGGCAGGGAGAAACCAAGAGCCAGGCAGTGGTCCAGGAGGTCCACAAGTTTATTCTATGAGCAGTAAAAGCACTTGGCATGACTGGCAGTGTCTCTCAAAGCTGGGGTGGACAATGTGTGAGCAGATTTTCTCAGCTGGAGAAAGCTAGGTCCTGAAGAATGGGCACTGTCAGAGATAGCAATATTTATTTTGCAACAGGTGGGGGGGGGGGGGTTCCCCCCCACATAATCTAAATGGCGCCCAGACAAAACACCAAAGTGCCAGTAGAGAGAGCATGGGGCAGAAGATCTACCAAGGCTTCAAGGCATTTGTCTTTGTTTTTTCATCCATGCCCATTGATGGGCAAAGTGTTATGGTGGATAGAGAAGCATCTGAACAATGTGATTCTGGCAGCTCCAGATTGGCCAAGTTGGTCTTGGTTCATAGATCTGGTCAATATGACCATAGACAGGCTGCTGAGGCTCAGGCCATCTGTCTATTATGGCTAATCTTCTTTGCCAGGGCCCAGTATTTTCAGATCCAGCAGCTCACTTGTGTCTCACAGCTTGGTTTTTAAGAAGAAATATCTGAGACAGAGGTGATATTCCAGAGGTTATCACTTTGTTGCAAGCCAGGCGACCTGTCACATCTTTGGTGTATGTGAGGATTTGGAGGGTCTTTGCTTTCTGGTGTACCATTAATGGGGTACAGCCTATGGAGGCTCGGTGTTGCATATTTTGGTCTTTCTGCAAGAGGGTTTGATTAAGGGTCTAGCCAAATCTCTAAGAAAACAGATAGCAGCCTTAGGATGTCTTCGGAGTAAGGTGCAGAGATATCTTCTGTCCATGCTTCCGGATGTGATGCATTTTCTTTGAGGTGCAAAGAATTTGCACCCTCCGGTGAGGGAGCTCTATCCTCCTTAGAATCTTAATCTAGTGTTTAGGCTTCAGGCGTTGTTGAGATCTTTTTCTTCACATTTTGGAGTCTGGGGTATCGTTACATTCAGTACCTTCTTTTCCGCCCAAAGATATTTCATCATTCCATCTTAGTTAGACTGTGGAACTTCTGGATTTTTGGGTTTGTTTGCACCTCACGCTAAGAAGCTTCATGTCTTGGATGTGAGGCAAGCATTGTTAAGGTATCTTAAGGTTACTAATGATTTCCAGATGATGGATCACCTCTATGGGATGTGTAATGGTCCAAAGAAGGGGAGGTCAGAGCTCTGGATTCCATATGCCTTGGAGAGAGTGTTTTACAAGTGGGACTCTTGAGGTCCCACCCTAATTAGGGGAGCTTAGGTACATCCCAGGAGTCTGGAACGATCTGGGGTATGAACAGGAAAAGAAAATTGGTTCTTACCTGCTAAGTTTTGTTCCTGGAATACCACAGATCAGTCCAGAAACCCTCCCATTGGGAGGGGGAGAGTCCACCACTCGTATGATAGTTTGTATATATTGCAGAGTTGTTGTTGGGTTCAATGCTGTTTTTACTTTGCTTTCTGGAAACAAGTTTCCATTTTGTTTGTAGCTTCACCTTTCTCCTGCTAGTTGTGGGAGTTGAGACTTGATTATTAGTGTTTGGTTCAATGATTATCATCTTGGCTTGTGTACAGGTCAATACTGAGAGACTGCAGGTGGCACACCAGGTTATATGGCGGTCAGTGAAACTTTTCTCTGTCTCCATCTGCTGGTAAGGAGGCAAAAACCAAGAGTCTGGACTGATCTGTGGTATTCAGGAATGAAAATTATCAGGTAAGAACCAGTTTTCCTTTTGTATTGCTACAAATCTTTCAGGTTATGGGGGTTGGGAGTGTCTGCTTTTCTATCACTGCTTGATACTGGGGAGGGGGGAAAAGGGGAAGGGTCTCTGCTTCCTCCATCACTAGTGAGAGGACTTTACCTTCTTCATCATTGCACAATAATGGGGGTGGGAGGGATTCTGCTCCTCCACTGTCCAGTACCGGGTGGTGGTGGGGGTCATCATAGTCCAGTACCAGGGAAGAGGTGAATGGACTCTGCTTCCTCAGTCACTGCACAGTGTTTTCTGTTTCTTAGGTAACTTACTCTCCCCTTCCCAGCTGGACTGGGACACGCTGCTTGATCCTCAGTGTCTCTTTGCACCCTCCCTGGCAGCAGAGGACACAAGTGAGTCTGAATGCACCTCCAGGCCAGTGCTGCAGTGCCGAGTGGTAATCCAGGGTCTCAGTGCTGGCAAACCCGTGGCCTGGGAGGTGATGGTCAGTCTAGAGTCTTTATTCCATGCCAAAGAGACGAAGGAGGAGGAGGAAGAGGACCAGCACAGAGACAAACTCCTGCACCATCTGATGGCCAGATCTGTTATCCGGGACAACGAGATGCTGGCAGAGCGAGAATCTGAGCTGGAGCGTGGTGAGCCGGCATGCAGTACTGCTCTTTTGTAGGCTTGGGTGCAAATGGTTGACAGTTGCAAACGAGAGCAAGGTTGCTGGTACGAGTGCATGAGGAACTCTTGGCACCAGATCTCTGGTCTGAGAAAGCATGAGGAGTACCTGGCAAAAGAACATGAGGTTCTGCCAGCACGGTATCTCTGATGTGAGACAGGGTATGCCAGGAGCATCTGATATCATGTCTCTAGTATGAGAGAGGATGCACAAGCGGTGCCTCTGGCACAATAACTCTGGGGAGAAAAAGTGTGAGGAGATCCCAATATGGCACAGCATCTCTGGAGCTTCTGTCATCACATCTGTAGTATGAGAGCTTAAGCGGCATACCTAGCACAGTGTCCCTGGTGCGAAAGAGCATGAGGAACTCCTGGTGCCGTGTCTCTGGTGCAAGAGAGCATGAATTCACAGTATAGTGTCTCTAATGCGAGAGTGTGAGGAACTCCTGGCACAGCATCTCTGCTTCAAGTGCACGAGGAGCTTCTGACATCATGTCTCTAGATTGAGAGAGCATGAGCAGCTTACTTGGCACAGTGCCTCTGATGCAAGAGAGTGTGAGGAGTTCCTGGCACATTGTCTCTTCTGTGAGAGAGCATGAGGAGCTTCTGGCACAGTGTCTCTGGTGTGAGAATGTGAAGAGCTTCTGGCACACTGTCTCTGGTATGAGAGAGAGAAAGCATGAGGAGCTCCCAGCAGGATGTCTCTAGTGTGTGAGAGAATGTGAAGAGCTCCTGGCACACTGTCTCTGATGAGAAAGTGTGTGAAGAGCTCCTGGCATAGTGCTCCTGGTGCGAGAGTATGAGGAGCTCATGGAATGCTGCCTCTGGTATGAGAGGGTGAGAAGCTTTCAGCAGGATGTCTCTGGCATGAGAGAGCATGAGGGGCTCCTGGCACAGTGTCTCTGGTACAGAAGAACATGAGGAGCTCCTGGCATAGTGCCTCTGATGCGAGAGGGTATGGGAAGCTCCTGGCACAGTATCTCTGGTGTGAAAGAGATCCTGGCATGCTATCTCTGTTATGAGAGAGAGAAAGTGTGAGGAGATCCCAGCAGGATATGTCTGGTGCAAGAGAGTGTGAGGAGTTCCTAGCACAGTGTTTCTGATGTGAGAGAGTGTGAGATGCTTCTGGCACAGTATCTCTGATGTGAGAGGGTGTGAGATGCTTCTGGCACTCAGTCTCTGATATGAGAGAGAGAGAAAGCATGAGGAGCTCCTAGCAGGATGTCTCTGGTGTGAGAGAGCGTAAGGGGTTCCTGGAACAGTGTCTCTGGTACAGGAGAGCATGAGGAGCTGCTAGCACAGTGTCTCTGGTACTGGAAAGCGTGAGGAGCACTTGGCATGGTGTATCTGATGTGAGACAGAGTGAGGAGTTCTTGGTATGCTGTTACTGATATGAGAGAGAAAGCATGAGGAGCTCCCAGCAGGATGTCTCTGGTGTGAGAGAGCGTAAGGGGTTCCTGACACAGTGTCTCTGGTAAAGGTGAGTGTGAGGAGCACCTGGCATGGTGTATCTGATGTGAGACAGAGTGAGGAGCTCTTGGTATGCTGTTACTGATATGAGAGAGAGAAAGCATGAGGAGCTCTCAGCTAGATGATTTTGGTGTGTGAGAGAGTGTGAGATGCTCCCGCCTCCTGGCAGGGTGTCTCTTATGCCAGAGAGCATAGGAGCTCTCAGCACTGTGCCTAGGGTGTCAGTCAGCTGTATGCATCCCTCTGCCCATTGTGCAGTTATAACCATGCAGATGTATGACCTGAGATGCATGGCTGACATGGTTAAAGTGACATCTTCTTCCGGCTTGTGCTATCTTGTGGCTTTAGGTTCCTCGCGTAGATTCCGTCTGAAGGCAATTCAGTGCAGCAAAGGCTGTGGCGTGGTGTCCACTTACACATACCTAGAGCCCATTGACTTTGTGACACAGGAACCACTGCGAGAGACCCCAGGCATCCGCAATGCAGGTAAGACCCTCAGGGGACCTGAGCAAGACTCTGTCTTTAGGGCCAAAGACCGGACACCTTGCGGAATCTGAGGCGGCCTGGCTTTACTTACTCTGGAGCCTTTCCCCGAGGAGCCTCAGGTCATCATCCCTTGTAGAATTTCCTTTCCATCGACAACAATGGAAGCATGATATGATGATGATTATTGACAATTGTTATATTTGCAATTATATAAATAAAGTTTAAACTTAGGTTGGGGCAGCAGGGTGTGGGGTACCAACTGCTTAAGCCCTGTGACTGTAGAGAGCCACGGGGACCTAGAAGGCTGCATCTGTGAGTAACAGCCGCACTAGTATTGGAAGTTATTTAGAATAAGGCAGGGCTTTGTGGATAGATATGAGAAGGGAAGAGGGACTGTGGGGATACTAAACTATATGGGGACCCGACGTCACGAGTGCAGGAGATCGCTCCTGGACCCCCGCTGGACTCCCAGGGACTTTTGGCCAGCTTGGGGGGGGGCCTCCTGACCCCCACAAGACTTGCCAAAAGTCCAGCGGGGGTCCGGGAGCGACCTCCTGCACGCGGGCCGTATTGCCAATATTCGAAATGGCGCCGGTGCTACTTTTTCCCTCTCTATGTCGACATAGTGAGGGCAAAAGTTGCGCCGGCGCCATTTCGAATATTGGAAATACGGCCCGCGTGCAGGAGGTCGCTCCCGGACCCCCGCTGGACTTTTGGCAAGTCTTGTGGGGGTCAGGAGGCCCCCCCAAGCTGGCCAAAAGTCCCTGGGGTCCAGCGGGGGTCTGGGAGCGATCTCCTGCACTCGTGACGTCAGGTGACAGGAACCAAAATGGCGCCGGCGCTACCTTTGCCCTGTCATATGGTAAGGGCAAAGGGCCACCGGCGCCATTTCGTTTAACGCAGCCGTGGCCCGAGAGTGGGAGATCGCGCCGGGACCCCCCTACTGGACCCCAGGTAATTTAAAACATTTTGGGGGGCTTTGGGAGGGTGGGGGATTTATTTTAAAGGGTCGGGGTGGGTTTTAGGGTGCCGGTTTTCCCGCCCTCCCCCGATTTACGATTTTTTGACAATAAATCGGGGGAATTGTTATTGTATTGCGGCTCTAACGATTTTTGACGATTTAAAATATATCTGACGATTGTTTTAAATCGTCAAAAAATGATTCACATCCCTAATAGTGGATAACACATTGAAGTCGTTGGTTCAGTGTGCTGCAGCAGTCAAAAAAGCAAACAGAATGTTAGGAATTATTAGAAAGGGAATGGTGAATAAAACGGAAAATGTCATAATGCCTCTGTATCGCTCCATGGTGAGACCGCACCGTGTACAATTCTGGTCATCGTATCTCAAAAAAGATATAGTTGCGATGGAGAAGGTACAGAGAAGGGCGACCAAAATGATAAAGGGGATGGAACAGCTCCCCTATGAGGAAAGGCAGAAGAGGTTAGGGCTGTTCAGCTTGGAGAAGAGACGGCTGAAGGGGGGGATATGATAGAGGTGTTTAAGATCAGGAGAGGTCTTGAACGCGTAGATGTGACTCGGTTATTTACACTTTCGAATAATAGAAGGACTGGGGGGCACTCCATGAAGTTAGCATGGGGCACATTTAAGACTAATCAGGGAAAATTCTTTTTCACTCAACGCACAATAAAGCTCTGGAATTTGTTGCCAGAGGATGTGGTTAGTGCAGTTAGTGTAGCTGGGTTCAAAAAAGGTTTGGATAAGTTCTTGGAGGAGAAGTCCATTAACGTCTATTAATCAAATTTACTTAGGGAATAGCCACTGCTATTAATTGCATCAGTAGCATGGGATCTTCTTAGTGTTTGGGTAATTGCCAGGTTCTTATGGCCTGGATTGGCCACTATTGGAAACAGGATGCTGGGCTTGATGGACCCTTGGTCTGACCCTGCATGGCAATTTCTTATGTTCTTTTGCTGTCTGCTAGAGTCCTGTCTTGAAGCTGCTTCATCTCAGGTTTGCTGTATGACCCTATGCAGGACTAAAATTCATCAAGCACCAGGGGTCTCGCTCTGGAAGCAGGCGCCAGCGCAGCTACTCTGCAGGCCTGGGACGGAGAAGCGGATCGGATGAGATGGAAGAATCTGTCCTATTAACAGGTACCAGCCTGAGCCCTGATTTACACTGATAGATATGCATCATGAATCCTGATTCAATGTGATGATCGGGGAGGGGGGGGGTCTCCAGCCGCTGAAATCCAGGACGCTGGGGGGCAAACGTTTGTAGTCAAACTTAGTGATTCCTACAGCTTCAAGGAGGTAGAGTGGCCCCTTTAAATCAGTGGGGTTTCCCTTTCCAAGCACGGTGCAATGGGCCTAGGCCCATTAAGCAGCCCTTTAAGCAGCCCTTAATGACTTACACAGTCACAGCTTAGCTCTTAAAATTTGTCTCTTTTATTTGCTCTCTGTTACTTCACATTCAGCTGTGTCTGTAACACCACCTCTAAAGCATGAATTCAAATCACCTTGACAAGCATAGGAAAAAAAACAAACCCCAACATATACTACAAGTTTTAAATAGCACAAGGTAGGAAGAGATCAATAATCCTAGAAACTCTGGGCTGATAAAACTAAGCAAATTCAATATCCCAGAGTTTTGGCTTACAGCAGGCAGCCTGGGTTTTAAGCACCTGCAGTGCAGCAAGCAATAATGCTAATTAGTGACAGTGCACATCTGCAGAGCTTACAGGGCCCCAGTTTTCAGCAGCTTTCCGCTGTCAAACAGCAGAGTTCAGCAGTTACAAGTTTCATACGCAGAACTCAGCCAGCCACTCATACAAGCAGGACCGATCCAGAAAGGGTCGCAGGAGAACAGGCTCTCTCTCCCAACGTGCACCCAGCCACCTCTCCTGGGTGCGAGATACGAGATTTAAATGAGAGGTCGCGCTAAAAGGAGGCGCTAGGGACCGATTGCGCGCCCCTAGCACCTCCTTGTCCCAGGAGAGGTGGCTGTGTCAGTGGGTTCAGGAAATCAATGCTTTCCAAACCTGCTGATAGCGTTCGGTTAGGAAAAAGGACGCTGGTAAAACTGAGCATTCGTTCTCCTAACCAGACCGGTCGGCACTTTGGGTTTTTGTTTTTTTTTTTACATTTTTGGTTCCTGCAACTTAATATCGCTAGGGTATTAAGTGGGAGGGTGTACAGGCGTTAATTTATCAGCGTAAGATGTGCGGATTGGCCGAACATTTTACTTACAGAATGCCGGGTCACTAAATGATAGCCTCATCAATGTGCATTTGCATGTGATGAGCGCTATTAGTTTTCAGGTGTTACCCAGGTAGAGAGTCCATCAAGCTAGGTTGAGAGAACATTGCCCAAATCTCATCTTGGAGTGAGTGTCCTCACTCCAAAGGTCATCAAATCTTCACAAGAGACCACTGTTCTGTTCGTACGTCTCATGTAGAATGTCAAAGTGGCCCCTAACCCCTTACCGCACGGTCACGGCAGCTATCACACAGCCTAACGCAATTCAAAGAGGTGTTGTTAAAATTGGCATTACAGCTGTGCGATAGCGCTTCGCAGACAGGCTAACCCAGCCCACTCTCCGCCCCTAACTCCTCCTATTTTTGGAATTTGCATCGCACCATACGATATGGTGCTATCGCATGCGTTAATGGGGCTTTTCACATGCGAAAACGCCTTATCACATTTTGATAAATGACCCCCTTAGATTGTAAGCTCTCTGGGGATAGGGAAATACCTGCAGTACCGGAATGTAATCCGCTTTGAAGCGCTGAAAAGTAGAATATAAAAATCCACTACATACATAGATAAATAAATAAGATATTATATCAGGCACCCCATGGCTACAGGCATCTAAAGTATGTGGTCATAAGAAAGATGCACGTCCTTTTGATCAAATCAATATACATATATTTTTCTCCACTGCAAGCAGTAAATTCAAGAGTCAGGAGGACACTAAGGAGGAGGAGGACATATTTATCGCAGCACAGAAGACCATATTTTTTTAATGTTTCTCATGAGCCCTTGACTGCGAGTTAACTTTACCCCACCTCCTGGAGTTAAATTCCCCAAGTTAAAAAACATGTGTGCTGTGCGCCCAGCCTTTGGGTGTGCTTTCCTGCATCGGAGGGTAACAGTTAGTTTCACAATATAACAAACCCATATAGGCGACAAAGAGGTGGATCTCGTACCTCTGTCTATGAGTCGGAACTAGAGGGTAACAATGTTTTCATCTGAATGGAATTTACATGCGATGTGCATTATCAGATATGCGTTTATTAGGGCGCGCGTTCTGGTCACGCTAATCTCTTTACTGCATCAGGCGCTATTGTTGCGTGCCCAAAATGCATCCCGACTTTGAGTAAACCCATGCGCTAGCTGGGTGCGTCTTGCAGAAATGTCTCTAGGGCGGGCTATGAGATGGACTTGGGTTAACAATGCAGGCGTGTCTCCTTGGCTCTGTCCCTGCTCATGGCCCCTGCTCACACCCCAGATCAGTGCAGGGAGGAAAAGCGTTACTGACACCTGCAGCCTTTCAGTATTCTCTGTCTCTAGCAGATGGTAGAGGTGCAAAACCTGCAATCTAAAAACCAAAGAAGATTCTGATTCAGGACTTTACTCCTGGGGGGGAATCAAGAGATTCCCGAAAGCAGGGTGTTAGTGGCCCTTGGGACCTCATTTCTGGATCTGTTGGGTGGGGGTCTCAGAAAGCCCTTCCCAGCAGTGGCTTCGGCACAGCGGGTCACCCCAGAAAAATATTTGAAATTTTATTTCAGTGCTGTTTAAAATAGTTAAAAAAAAAAAAGCAGGGAAGTGCTTTAAGATCCTCAAAAGATGCACCATTCTAACTCAGCAGTGCCTCTCCTCTTACAGGCCTTCCCATTGTTTGCGCTCATTGCCACGAGCCCATCTAGTCATGCCAACACCTGAAGACCTATGCCTCACAAGGTCTAGAAAGACAACATTCTCAGGATAAATCCCAGCCCTGTGTAACTCTCTATCACTAAACATTAGACCAGCAGCTAACCTGCCATGTTCAGGAAATTCCTAAAAACCTGGATCTTTGAAGCCGTCTTCACTCCAGAAATGGAAACAGGGCTCACCACTCAAGATGTATCTTGTGTCCAATATGTTTTCTGGGCTGAGTGTCATCAGGTGTTGCTGCAAGAGATTTGTCAAGCGGCTGCTTGGAAATCGTTGCACAATTTCACCAGACATTATCGATTGTATTTCCAGGCTCCATATTCCAAAGGATTTTGGGGAGAGTGGTGAGAGTGTCTCACCCTATGTAGGGAAACTTGGCTACATTGCAGCAGACTGATATGGGTATGAACAGGAAAGGAAAATTATTTGGAGGAGTCTGCTCATACTGGTATTTAATGTATAATGCAGAGTTGTTGAGGGATTCAATGATGTTCTCCTTGATTACTGTTGGAAGGGATTTCCGTCTTTGAGGCTTCACCTTTTTCCCCTGCTTGTTGAAGGGGTTTTTGGAGTCTTCGTTGATACTGTTTATTTTTAATCATCTTGGCTAGGGTACAAGTCAATACTGAGAGACTGGAGGTGGCACACTAAGTTATATGCAAAGTCAATGAAACATTTTTACTCTGTCTCCATCTGCTGGCAGGAAGGCAAAACCTAGGAGTCTGGACTGATCTGTGGTATTACAGGAACGAAAATTAGCAGGTAAGAACCAATTTTCCTATTCATAATCTTTTGAGTATCAATTCCTCTGTATGGGTTTGTGCAATGCTGTAGATTTACCAACCTAACCAAGTATTGTGTTCAGCATAGCATGGGTTATTGGGAGTTTCTTCTCGTCACTTGGCACATTTGAGAGACATGTGAGGGAGGCATTCTCAGTTGTTGGTTCAATATTTTGGAATGCACTATTGGATCAACTGAGAACAATAATACGTCCTTAGCCTTTTAAAAAGCAGTTGAAACCTTTGTTATTTACGTCAGCCTTTGAAAAAGAGGTGACGTAGGTGGAGTTTAGGAAGATGATGTTTGTGAAGTGAGTCTCGTGTTTATTTTTGTTGTGCATTTGATATGCTTTCTGCACATTCGGTTTGTGAAAGTTTTTTTGTGACCTGCCTTGAATTTTGAGAAAGCCAGGATATAAATGTTTTTAAATAAGAATAAAGTACTTCTTGTCACTGTAATGCTAGATAGTGTTCTTTCAATGCTTCTGCCTGTTGTGGTTTTTATTTAACTGTGAGCCCCGATGTGTGTTCTACATAGTGTAGACCCGTGTAACTAGATGTATGTACTCAGATATGAATCTGAACCTGCTGGAAATTGCTTTTAGCTCCACTAGTTGGAAAAGCGTGAAACAGATGATGATGATGATTGGATTCATTAATTGGATATTCATTTATCTCTCTGACTCTTACTGTGTTTCAGATCGCGCAGAAACACCTGCCTCTCCCATTAGCCTATCATCTGCTTGTGGCTGGGAGAAAGAGAGCTTCACAGAAGGTGAATATTACCGATAAAGAGTTCACCTCCTCTCACTCATGACATTACATGCTCGTCTGAACGTGTACAAGTATCCCCGTAGCTGTGTGTTCAGATAAATCCACATCAATCTGTTTGTGAATCTTCATACTCCCAGTGGGGTGCTTGCAGGTGAGGCAAGGCCGGTGCACGGTATTAGATGCCCTAGGCAAACCTTACAGCTCTGCCCTGCCTTCACTGGCCCTCCCCTCACACAATTAAAAATGATGCATTTATAATGACAAATTTTACATGAAAAAAGACACGCAAAAATGTACATAAGTAATATATTTACATGCATTGCTGTGGTGCCAACCAAAAAACCCTACAAAAACGAGAAGTGGAGCCAATATGGTATTAAGCCTGTTATGCATGTTGGGTGTGAACTTGGCCCTCAGAAAGCCATGAGTAAACTGAATTCAATTACAATATAATAAACCTTCCATAACAAAAAAACTGACAAAACTCAAACAGTAACACCTACTTATGATAAGGTAATACTTAAAATATTATACCAGGCCCTAAAACAGCAATACACCTCCTAATATGAAAACATGACAAGCTGAGCTGCTACATAGAAATTCATCTCGATCACACATGCAGAACACAGACAGACCCTCAAATACAGAGTAATGACACCCTAAAGTATAAATAGAATCATGCAGACAAAAACTGAACTGGAAACTGCAAGAAGCCAAACTCTGTATGGGGTGCAACAATGGCAAAACCAAATCACCATTGTTAAATTAAAAAAACCCCCAATAAAATCAAGAAATATAAAACATCAATCATAATAGTAAAACCATACCAATAAAAGAATACATATTTCAAAACAGCTGATGAATAGAATATCCAAAGGTCCATATATTTTGCTCTCAGACCCACTCTTCTTTTCATTTTCTCACCCTGTTTCCCTCGTCAAGGACCATTGATCCCTGCTGGTCCGACCTTTTTCACGTCTCCTTCTTTTCAAGCTCGTTGCTCTCCATTCATTCCGTTTCTCCCCCCTGGCAACCTACCCAAACTGTTTTAGACTATCCAATGCCTAGTTTCTTTCCTTAGTGCTTTATCACTGTAATCTTGCTCTCGCTATTATTTAACGCATATTCCTTGGTACTCAAAGTTGGTTTTTTGAGATGTTAATCAAAGTTGTTTTTAGATGTTTCTTGTTCTATGTAATTGCTCAAGGGCAAGCCTTTTTTGTTTCACTGTAAACCGGTTTGATTTGTATCGAATGCAAGAAGATCGGTATATAAAAGTAATAAATAAATAAATATTCAGAAGCATTTAGCCAGTTAACGCAGAAGTTATCTGACTAAATGAGGATTTGGACACTTATCAAGCTAAATTCTAGTCAGATAACTTTTTAACTGGCTAAAATTTAGCCACATAAGTCAGGGACATAAATGGGAGGAGCTGAGTTAGCTGTATATGTTATCCAGCTAAGTCTGGTTTTCCCACAGACCTAAAGTTAGGGGGAATAAAGGAATGTTTTAATTTTGGCCCCTTCTTTTTCAAACTCTTCTACACGTGAGGTGCGCTTTATGTCAGAGCTGCAGAGATTTAGGAAAGCTGTATAAACTTTCTATATCTATTAAATGGCTGAGCGGGTTGGAAATTTTTTGTTCCCTGTTTTACATTCTACTTTTCATTTTGGCTGTTCCCTGTAATTTTGTTCATTTTATCAGTTTTTAGATATTTTTATTAGAATTGTTTCTGTACTGATTGTTTTATGTTGGTGTTTATATATTTGTTTTTTATTATTGCTGCTGATGTATGATGAACTTTTATTGATTATTATCTGTTATTGTTTGTGCAAACCTTTTACTGTCTCCTTCTGTTACTACGCTAAAAGTGAAATAAAAGACTAATGCTACAAAATAAAATAAATAGGCAGAACTTGGAAAACTAGGCAAACCATTTTAAACCTTATCAATCCCCCATAAGTAAGTAGCGTCATTCCTACAAATGCGTAGCATCATTCCCCCATAAATAAGTAGCCATAAGTAAGTAACCATTTTAAACCATATCAATCCCCCATAAGTAAGTAGCGTCATTCCTACAAATGCGTAGCATCATTCCCCCATAAGTAAGTAGCCATAAGTAACCATTTTAAACCATATCAATCCCCCATAAGTAAGTAGCATCATTCCTACAAATGCGTAGCATCATTCCCCCATAAGTAAGTAGCCATAAGTAACCATTTTAAACCATATCAATCCCCCATAAGTAAGTAGCGTCATTCCTACAAATGCGTAGCATCATTCCCCCATAAGTAAGTAGCCATAAGTAACCATTTTAAACCATATCAATCCCCCATAAGTAAGTAGCGTCATTCCTACAAATGCGTAGCATCATTCCCCCATAAGTAAGTAGCCATAAGTAACCATTTTAAACCATATCAATCACCCATAAGTAAATAGCGTCATTCCTACAAATAGGGAGTCACACATTTGTGCAAACAGAAGGCAGTGCGGCCATGCTAAGTGCTCCCCATTTCTTTGTTTCAGGTCACATGCAGAGCCTACCTGTCCTCCCCATGGGATCTCAGAGGTCAGTGGAGAATTTCTTTGGGTCCAGGTATGTGCGACTCTCATGTGGTCTTTTCAAGGAAGTGGTGACGGGTCATATGGTGGCAGTGGCAGGACATTTGTCATTCTGCTACAAGTTAGACTAGTGCAGAGAACGGAGAGGATTGCTTTATTGAGAATATGTTTTCTGCACGATGGTTGATCAGACAAGTTTAGGAGTACATTTTGGCTTTTCATGAAAGCCTTACAGCCGGCAAAAGCAACAAGAACAAAACCGATTACCTGACTAATCCTTTAGCTGTATTTTAATTAACTAGAATGTTATCAGTGGCTAACGAGGTGTTCTTGATGTTCCTTCTCCATCCCGTGCCAGGCTGTGTACAACCAGGGACAGTGCTTTTTCTGGCATGGCACCTATTTTGTGGAACACTCTTCCTGTTGAACTTGTTTAGCAGACAGCCTAAAAACTTTCAAATCCTTATTAAAAAACATGGCTGTTTAAGCAGGCTTTTTACCAAACTATGGCACTTGTAAGCATTTCCTGATTCGGCTACTGCCTGTCCATGGTCAGGCTTATTTATTGATATATGTTTGTAATGTATATTTTTATTTTATGTATGTTTTATGCTGTACATCACCTAGGCTTTTTTAAGTCGATTAATAAATTTAAATAAAATATGAAGTTACAAAAAAATAAGAGAACAATGGAATAAGACGTGGGCTGACAGGCAGACAGCGCATGTTTCTTTATCGTCCCCCAGATCAGTCCAGATGGATGGGATTTTCTCCCCTACCAGCAAGTGGAGAAAGAAAAGAAAAGCTTTCCTGACACATATGTGTTACTTAAGTTAGCGTGCCAGCTGCAGTCCCTCAGTATTTCTCTGCTCCAGCACATGCTAGAGGTGCAAAACTTGCAGTCTGGAGCTTTGATTAAAAAAAAAAAAAGAAGATAAAAGAGAAAGTTGCTCCCAGGAGTGCTAGATGCCACGGAGGACCCATCCCCCTGGTAGATTAGGGGGGGGGCAGCAGGTTGGTGACCCTGATTTGTCTCTTCCCAGAGTCTGTGGGGTGACTGAAAACCAGGTGTCCCCACGTGACCCTCAGTCCCTCTCCTTTTACTCAGCCAGAAGAAGATGACATCAGGAAGGTATTTTTGCTTTTCTGCTGCGTCTTGGTGGAGCAGGATGGAGAGAGCCCTGCCGTCGAGGAGAGGAAGGCAGTTAGTGGCTGCTTCAGCGGGTGAGGTCGGGGATCAGCCGAAGAACGTCGCTGCAGGACTGATAAGCTTTTCGCGGGTTGGGGAATCCTGCCCCTTTCCCAAACATGGCAGTGACTGCAGAGCGCGAGAAACACTGCCGGTCTTGCGGGACAAGCGAAGGCGTCGGGTTCTGTCTGGGCTCTGCAGCGGCGGTGCTGAAGGTGGGGAAGGCAGCCACAGAGGGCAGAAGAATGGCCCGATCAGCTGAGGCAGGCATTGCAGGAATGGCAGCCGTGTCAGTCTGTCCTCATGGGGCAGGGGAAAAAAAGATCAGGGGAAAGCCCTGCTTCTCCTCCTCCCCCTCCATTGTCACCTGCCATGACGGATCTTGGAGTGCCCAGGAGGAGTCAGAGGTAGCTGAGGATTGATTCCTCCATGGGTGATTCTGAATTTGCAGAGACTTTCTCCTCAGAGTTTGTGCTTTTAATGCACCAGGCTTTCCTAGCAAAGAAGGGAGTACCGGGGAAGCATTCCCCCTCACAGAGCCTTCCGCAGCTTGGCAAGTGTAGGAAAGTTGCCTCCCAGAGGGGCTCTAAAGTGCCTCTGTGCACTCATAGTCAGAAGCAGCTTGCAGTGGGTGTTCTGAGGGGGACGGGGTCCCTCTTCGGACAGTCTGGGGGACAATTAGGCCAATGATCTCTGGGGGCTGAAGGAAGTTCCTATGGCAGAAGGGGAAGACCGCAGGATGGTCAGGCTCTCATGGAAGGAGGAATTGTTTCCTCTGATTCCCCAGGTTTTGAAGGAGCTTGGCATTAAGGAGACACAGGATGAGTCCGATCATGAGGGGGTGGAACCCATCACAGAAAGTATTCAGGGTCCAGCGAAGGCTTTTCCCTTCCATCAGACTGTTAAGAAGCTGGTCGTCAGGGAATGGGAGACTCCTGAGACAGGTCTAAAGGTTAGTAGAGCGATGGTGAAGCTTTACCCTCTGCTTCTGAAGCTTCCTAAGATGGATTATTGCTTCTGTCTTAGTGGTATCTAAGAAGGCCACCATTCCGGTGTGTTATGACCATCAGTCGCAGACGGCTGCGACCGTGCCTACTCACATCCTGTGATACTCTGCTCTCCTCTCCGGGCCTGCTCGTGGCAAGGGCTAGCCTCTACTGCCACACATCTCAAGGTTCCTCGTGGCGGCTGGGACACTGCCGCCACCCACGCCGACCCTGGGCCTTCCTAGGTGCATGCGTGCACCACCGGGCCCTCTTTTGAAGATGCTATGGCAGGAACCTCAGGGGCAACCCTGACTGATGACATCACTGGGTCAGGGTTCTTGATTTTTCGGTACTTGCCAGGTTCTTATGGCCTGGATTGGCCTCTGTTGGAAAAGGATGCTGGCCTTGATGGACCCTTGGTCTGACCCAGTATGGCATGTTCTTATGTTCTTATGCTCCAGCCCACAAGATATTGTTCAGCCATTCCTCTGCATGGTTGTAACTAGCCAGGCAACTCTGGGAGAGGGAATTGACTAGACAAGCAGAGAGTGCATGCTAGGGTGTGTATCCATAGAGTATAGATAATCCAGGGAGATGAAACATGGGGATGGAGGATATGAATAATGGCCACAATTTTGTATTTAATGCGCCATGATATTAGTAACTAGTGTAAGTTTTTCAGGATAGGAGTGATGTGGGCTCAAAGTGGTGTACTGGTAAGTTAATGAATGACTACATTTTGAATTATTTGTAAAGGTCTTAAGATGTGTTTGGGTAGACCTGAGTATAGAGAATTACAATAATCAATGGACGAGAAAATTAAAATTTGGAGAATAGTACGAAGTTTGTGGGTTCTAGTTTGGGCTTTAAATGACGCAGCATTCCAAGTCTGAAAAATGAGCTTTGGACAACTGCTTTGATATGAGGGACCATAGAGAGTGTTGGATCCAGGAATCCACCTATATTACGGATTGTTTGTGAAAAAGGAATGGTGGCAACAAGAGTCAGGGATAAGGAAAGCAGGTTGACAGCTAAGGACAAGAGCCTCAGTTTTATTGAGGTTTGCAGGAAAGTTTATTGTTATGCAACTAGGAGTTAATAGAATGGAAGCATAGGGATGCGACTCGCACCGTGGTGGGCCAGGTAGAGCATAGTGGAAAATAAGACTGTATATCATCGGCATAGATTTTGTAGGTGACTCCTAGTTGAGCGAGTAAATGGCAGAGGGAGTGATATTGAGTCCAAAAAGCCCAGTGGAAAGGGATGAGCCTTGTGGTACTCCAGAAATGATTGGGTGCCATGGGGAAGTAGTTCCATGTAAACTGACTTGTTAATGGTTGGAAATGTAAGAGGAGAACCATGACAGAAAAGAACCATTTATACCAACATCGGAAAGTGAGATAGAATAGTGTGATCAAGAGTGTCAAAGACTGCTGAAAAATCCAAAAGGAGAAGACAGCAAGCATCAAAGCCACATTGATTGGCATCTAGACTTGAGATAGGAGTCTCAGTACTATGAAAAGAACAAATCCTGAATTGGAGTTGATCTAGGATAGAGTGCTCATCAAAGAATTTCAAGAGCTGTTTCAGACCGATTCAATGAATTTTAAAAAAAAAGGCAAAGAAGAGATAGGATGGTAATTTGAGAAATTAGTTGGATCAAGAGTAGGTTTCTTAAGAATTGGTTTAACAGAGGTTTGCTTAAGAGGAATTGGGAAATAACCAGATGACAGAAACAGATTAAGCAAGATAGGGAGCTATCTCATCACGGCAGCATTTCAGCATTTCACACAAGGATCAAGTGTGCAGGTTGAACAGTTAATAGAATGGATGGTCTGTGAAATTTCTAATGGGAAATAGCAGAGAAGTTATCCCACATGGGGTCAGGGGAGAAAGGGGAAGAGGAAGGACTAGGGTCAAAGGAGGGGAAAGAGGAACATAGGTTCTGAATGTTTGAATGAAAGAAAGAAACAAAGGGTTCAGCCAAAAATTGACCAGAGTCTGAATGAGAAGGTAGGGGAGTAGCTGAGGGAGTTTCAGTTTGAGATTTAACCACATAAAATAATTTATGTAAGTTGTTAATGGCTGCCATGGTTTTACTATTGTAGTAGATGCGTTTGGTGGAGTTTGAGGCACTGTGGTGTTTTGAAAGTAATTGTAAGTAAGCAAGGCTAGATAGGTTGTGTGATCTTTTTCTACGTTAAAAAGGGCGTAAAGTGTGAGGTGATCACATCTGCAGATAAGACAATTATTCACATTAGTTAAAATGTGAGGAGACTGTGAGGAATTGCAGGAGGATCTTGTGAGATTGGAGAATTGAGTATCTGAATGGCAGATGAAATTTAATATGGACAAGAGTAATGTAATGCATTTGGGGAAAAGTAATCCCAACTACAAGTGCAAATTGTTGGGTTCCTTATTAGGAGACACCACCCAGGAAAAAGGATCTTGAAGTCTTTGTAGACAATACATTGAAATTCTCGGCTCAGTGAGTGGCGGCGATCAAAAAAGCAAATAGGATGTGAGTTATACTTAGAAAGGAAATTAAAACAGAGAATATCATATTGCCTTCATATCGCTCCACAGTGCGACTGCACCTTGAGTACTGTGTGCAATTCTGGATGCCCCATCTCAAAACAGATTTAGTGCAGAGAAGGGGGCAACAAAAATGTATTTATTTATAAAACGTGTTCCCTGTACGTACCAGGATCAGTCCAGGACACCTGGGTTGTGACTCCGCACCAGTAGATGGAGACAGACTAAAACTTGTGGGCAGAGCCATATATGCTCCTGTGCCAGTCACAGCCCCTCAGTCTTACTCTGTCTCCAGTAGATGGTGCAGGTCCAGTCACAGCCCTGCCTGACCTGATTTTGGTGGTTAGTCAGTTTTGGTTTTTTGGGGCTTGTTTTGTTAGGCCTGATTGTTTGTATGGATAAACACAAACAATAGATGCCTGATCTTTTTCCAAATGTTTATTAAGCAGAGACGTGTTCAAAAATCGCCCGACTCAGGCCGAGTTTCGCGGTTCAAAAACCGCTGCCTCAGGGGCTACAAACAAACCAAACATAAATTAACAATAATATCTAAAAACAACACTCAAATTAGCAACATCTTTAAGATCTTATAAATATTAAAAAGTCATTATCACAAAATAAAAACTTTTTTAATCCTTAATTAAGATCTCAGATATTGATAAAAAATATTGATTGACTGTACATCGGATGAGAAATACACTACTGAGATTTTTTCATAACTGTGGAGTGTTGAAGGTTAATTTATCTTTAAACATGCTGAGAAGTATATATATTGTTAAATATTTAATTCTTAAGCAGGAATTGATAAAGTATTCTTGTGGGTATGTTTGATATACTGTTGGATTTTTGTCATCATTTTAAGAATTTATTAATTTAATTTTAAATAATCAATATTTTTTATCAATATCTGAGATCTTAATTAAGGATTAAAAAAGTTTTTATTTTGTGATAATGACTTTTTAATATTTATAAGATCTTAAAGATGTTGCTAATTTGAGTGTTGTTTTTAGATATTATTGTTAATTTATGTTTGGTTTGTTTGTAGCCCCTGAGGCAGCGGTTTTTGAACCGCGAAACTCGGCCTGAGTCGGGCGATTTTTGAACACGTCTCTGCTTAATAAACATTTGGAAAAAGATCAGGCATCTATTGTTTGTGTTTATCCTTACGGCTATCATAGATCGCCTACCTGATTGTTTGTATGCCAAATTGGGTTTTGTTTTTTAATTTTAGTCCCGTGTGCCCTGCCTCCCCGGGGGGGTTGAGAGGTCCTGAGGGGACTACCCTCCCCCGGTTGAGGCCGCTGCCAGGGTCGAGGGCCCGGCTGAGCTAGTGGCAGCGTCAGGGGTGACACCGGGGAGCCCGGTTCACTCACCCCTGCAGGAATTAAGGCTTTTCAGAACCAGGGACAGCGTTTTTTGTTTGAAAAAAAAAAAAAAAAAAAGGTTTTACTTTTGTTTTTGCGGCTCTCCGTTGCCTGGTGTCGCCGCTCCGTTTTAGTCGGTGGGGGGGCGTCGTTGGCAGGGGGGAGGTCGCCGAATTGCGCCGTTTGCTTATTTTGAATTTTTTTCTGCCTGTGGTGATTTTTTCGGCGCGGCCTCGTTTTTTTCCCGCGTTTTCGCCGGCATGCCGCGTGGTGCACAGTGCAGGGCCTGCGGCTCGGCGCGCGCGCGCGTCTCTCAAGGGACAGCCTTTGTTCGGCCTGCGTCCCGGGTGATGAGGGACCCTCGGCAGCGCTGCGGGGGGCTCGTTCCCGGGTCGCGCGTTCGCCGTCACGCGGTGGTGGCTCCGCTGACAGGCCTCAAGAACTATTCCCGGTTAGTGCGGGAGTGGTGGCCATCTTGGCCACCGGCCGGGAAATTTCGCGGGAAACGGTGGGGGCCTCTTCCTTTCCTCCCGCGCTTTCCCTGCAGCGTAACACGGCGGGGGAGGTTCCCTCGGAGGGGCTTTGGTCCCGGGGGGTTTCCGAGAGTGATTCGGCGGATTCTGGTGAATTTTCTGAGGATTTTGCGCTGTTGCTGCGCAAAGTCCTCAGATATAAGCGCAGCAGGTGCATCTGGGGGAATGGCTCGCGTGCGGCCGACCACAGGTCCACTCCACGGAAAAAGGCCAGGAAGGGCGCGGAGATCGCCCACGGTGTGTCCCGGGGGAAGCGGCCTCCCAGGGGGGTGCCGCAAGAATCGGATCCCGAGGATTCCCCCGGGGATGATACGGAGTCCTCCGAGGAGCCCCTGACGGAGGCCGGGAAGGCAGCAGTGGATGGTGCTGCACAGCCCATTGCAGAGAAAGCTGCACAGGCTGCAGAAGGGGACGACCCCAAGGTGGTGCGGCTATTCTGCAGAGAGGAACTGGCACCTCTCATCCCGGCCATTCTCCAGGAACTGGGGATTGAGGCTCCCCCGGTGGTGGTCCGCCAGGAGGCGAATATGGATCCCGTTCTGCTCGGCCTCACAGGACCGGCGGTCGCCTTCCCTTTTCATTTCTTGTCCACGGATATCCTTTTCAAGGAATGGGATACTCCGGAGTTAGGTTTGAAAGTCAGCAAGGCCATGGATAAACTCTACCCTTTGCCAGAGGAGGCGCTGGAGCTCCTTCGACTCCCGAAGGTGGATTCGGCGGTGTCCGCTGTCACGAAGAGGTCTACCATCCCGGTCATGGGAGCGACGGCCCTCCGGGATATTCAAGACCGAAAGTTGGAGGTACAGCTCAAAAAGATTTTTGAGGTTTCCGCCCTGGGAGTGCGGGCCGCCATTTGCACGAACTTCGCTATGCGAGCTAGTCTGCACTGGGCCCAGGTACTGCAGGCGAATGCGGGTCTCTCTCCGGAGGAGGCTTCCCAAGCAGACAGGTTGGAAGCAGCTATCGCATATGGGGCCGATGCGCTCCATGATCTTTTACGCACTTCAGCTAGGTCCATGGTGGCAGCGGTGTCGGCACCCCGTCTCCTTTGGCTGCGCAACTGGGCGGCGGATGGTTCGTCCAAGGCTCACATCGGGGCATTGCCCTTCAAAGGGAAATTGCTGTTTGGAAAGGAGTTAGATGACTTGATGGTTTCCCTGGGTGAGAACCGAGCGTTTAGGCTGCCAGAGGATAGGGCCCGGTCGCGCTCTTCGTTTTCCGGCAGAGCCCGTTTCCGGGTACCCCGGAAGTCCAGGCCGCAAAGATCCACCGGACCCTCGTATAGGCCGGCCTCTTCTCAAAACACTCAGTGGCAGCAGTCCTTTCGGGGCAAACGCTTTGGCAGGCAAGGAGGGGCCCCGTCGGGTGCGGGGTCCAAGCCTTCGCAATGAAGTTCGGCCGGCCCATCCCTCGTCGCGCCCTCAGCACACTGTACCAAACGTGGGGGCACGTCTATCTTTATTCCTCGAGGAATGGGCCAGCATGACGTCGGATCAGTGGGTCCTCGACGTGATAAGACACGGCTACGAGTTAGATTTTGCTCGCATCCCAGCGGACAAGTTCCTGGTCTCACCTTGCAAGGATCCCAAGAAGAAGGCGGCGGTGCTAGACACCATCCAAAGACTAGAAAGCTTGGGGGCCATCTCTCCAGTTCCGGCCGATCAGTACAGCAAGGGCCGTTACTCCATTTACTTCATAGTTCCCAAGAAGGACGGCACTTTCCGACCCATACTGGATCTGAAAGGAGTCAACAGATGCCTTCGGGTCCCTCACTTCAAGATGGAGACCATTCGTTCGGTGATCGCGTCGGTGCGGCCAGGTGAATTCCTGGCGTCGCTAGATCTCACAGAAGCATACCTTCATGTAGGCATCCAACCAGCGTTCCAGCGATTCCTGCGGTTTTGCATTCTGGAACGGCACTTCCAGTTCCGGGCTCTCCCGTTCGGCCTGGCAACAGCACCTCGGACATTCACGAAAGTGATGGTGGTGGTAGCGGCGCAGTTGCGTCGGGAAGGCCTTCTGGTTCACCCTTACCTCGACGATTGGCTGATTCGGGCGAAGTCAGAGAGGCTGTGTCGGCAGGCAGTGGCCAGGGTGCTACAGCTCTTGCAGTCCCTGGGCTGGGTGGTAAACTACAACAAGAGTCATCTGGAACCCACTCAGTCCTTGGAGTATCTTGGAGCTGTTTTCGATACGAAACGGGGCAGAGTGGTTCTCTCTCAGGAACGGATATGCAAACTACAGTCTCAGGTGCGGCGTCTTTTGTCTCTACACCGTCCGCGAGTCTGCGATTACCTGACGGTTCTGGGATCTATGGCCTCCACACTGGCGTTAGTCCCTTGGGCGTTCGCTCACCTGCGGCCGCTGCAGTCTTCATTGCTTTCCCGCTGGAAGCCGGTTTCAGAGGAGTTTTATCTTCCACTGCCTCTCGAGAGTCAGGCGCGCTCCAGCCTGAGCTGGTGGCTGGATTCCAAACATCTCTCCGTGGAGTATCTCTTCTGGTTCCCAACTGGACGGTGGTGACCACGGATGCCAGTCTTTCCGGCTGGGGTGCAGTTTGCCAAGGGAAATCGGTTCAGGGTCTGTGGTCAGAGTGTCAGACCCGGTGGTCGATCAACCATCTGGAGTCCAGGGCGGTCCGTCTGGCATTGCATGCTTTTCTGCCCCTCGTACGAGGAAAGGCGGTCCGGGTATTGTCGGACAACGCTACCACCGTGGCTTACATCAATCGCCAGGGCGGGACGAGAAGCCCTCAAGTAGCGGATGGTCTGGGCAGAGCGGCATCTCAGCGACCTCGCTGCGTCTCACATTGCAGGAGTCGACAATGTCCAGGCGGACTTCCTCAGCCGGCACCACCTGGATCCCGGAGAGTGGGAGCTAGCGGACGAGGCGTTTCTGTTCATTTGCAGGAATTGGGGAACGCCCCACATGGACCTGATGGCCACGTGGCACAACACAAAGGCTCCGAGATTTTACAGTCGGCGCCGAGAAAGGGGAGCAGAAGGAGTCGACGCGTTAGCGCTTCCCTGGCCGGCGGAGGTTCTTCTGTATGTGTTCCCACCGTGGCCCATGATCAGCAAGATACTGCGGCGCATAGAATTGCACCCGTCCAACGTGATCATGGTGGCGCCGGAGTGGCCGCGCCGTCCGTGGTTTGCGGACCTGGTCCAGTTGTCGGTGACGGCACCCCTTCGCCTACAGGGGTTTCCGGGGCTCCTTCGTCAGGGCCCCGTCTGTTTGGAGGATGCGGATCACTTCTGTCTCGTGGCATGGCTTTTGAGAGGTATCGATTGAAGCAAAAAGGTTACTCGGACGCGGTAGTTGCCACGTTGCTGAGATCCAGGAAGCAGTCTATGTCTCTGGCTTATGTTCGAGTCTGGGTAGTCTTTGAGGAGTGATGCGTGGAGCGGGGTCTGAATCCCACTTCCGCTGCTATTCCCGATATTTTGGCTTTTCTCCAGGCTGGGCTGGCCAAAGGCTTAGCGTGCAGTTCCCTACGGGTCCAAGTCACGGCGCTTGGTTGTTTGCGTGGTAAGATCCGGGGAGTCTCCCTGGCTCTCCACCCGGATATCTCCCGTTTCCTTCGGGGGGCGAAACACCTCCGTCCTCCTTTGCGGCTCCCGTGTCCGTCTTGGAACCTCAATTGGGTGCTCTCCGCTTTATGCTCAGCTCCGTTTGAGCCCCTGAAGCGTTCTACACTCAAGGATATTACGTTGAAGACTATTTTCCTGGTGGCAATTGCGTCGGCTCGCCGGGTTTCCGAGTTGCAGGCCCTATCCTGTAGAGAGCCCTTCTTGCGCATTTCCGATTTGGGGGTTTCCTTGCGGACGGTTCCCTCGTTTCTGCCTAAGGTCGTGTCGGCTTTTCATTTGAATCAATCGGTGGAGCTTCCCGCTTTTGCGGTTGGGGAGTCTTTGGACCCGAAATCGAGAGAATTGAGAAAACTGGATGTGCGGAGGTCCCTTCTTCGTTATCTGGAAGTCACTAATTCTTTTCGGTTGTCGGATCACCTGTTTGTGCTGACGTCGGGTCCAAAGAAGGGCTCTGCGGCGTCTTGAACGACGATCACCCGTTGGCTCAAGGAGGCCATTGGTTCCGCGTACTTTTTGCGTGGAAAATCGTCGCTGGTGGCTCTCCGGGCTCATTCGACAAGGTCGCATGCTGCGTCTTGGGCAGAGTCTTCTCAGGTGTCGCCTCAGGAGATTTGCAGGGCGGCTACCTGGAAATCGTTGCATACCTTCGTTAAACATTACCGGTTGGATGTTCAGGCTACTGACACTGGGGGTTTTGGAGAGAGGGTACTCCGAGCGGGACTCTCTGCTTCCCACCCTCGGTAAGTTAGCTCTGGTACATCCCAGGTGTCCTGGACTGATCCTGGTACGTACAGGGAAAGGAAAATTAGTTTCTTACCTGATAATTTTCGTTCCTGTAGTACCAAGGATCAGTCCAGGATCCCACCCGCAGTGCTGCGCTATTGTAACGGAGAGTCCGCTCATTGTTGTCTTCAGTACGCTGACCCCTTGTTGTTCGCTCTCCCGGTTTGGAGAGTCTGGTTCCTGTGGGGGTGTTGGAGTTCTTTTTCGTTTACCTAACGAGTTTTGTATGGTTAGCTATGTTGTATTATGGGTTTTCTACTTTGACATTACGTATGACTGAGGGGCTGTGACTGGCACAGGAGCATATATGGCTCCGCCCACAAGTTTTAGTCTGTCTCCATCTACTGGTGCGGAGTCACAACCCAGGTGTCCTGGACTGATCCTTGGTACTACAGGAACGAAAATTATCAGGTAAGAAACTAATTTTCCTTTCAAGACTGGGTACAGTTAAACATTCATAAAATCACAAGACATATAAAATGGTCACTGGTCAGAGACAGGATGTGTACTTGATGGACCTTTGACCCAGCATGGCACCTTTTATGTTGAGACTGGTGGGGAGAATATACAGGAATTTTGGCTTTCTTTTGCCAGTTCCATTTATATTCCTTTCTAGATCACTCTGGAAGAACCCATCGTGAATTCCAGGAATTTATATGAAGAGTGTGCAGTCTATTTTAGTATTTTTTCAGCTTTAGAGGCTGTGAATGTCCTCCCCCTGGAGATCCTCTGTGACCTGATCCAGAAGGGGAACTGCAGATCTTGAGAAAAGTGAGGTGTGGGGGTAGCCTTAATCCTAATGGGAGGGTACGTTATTCCTCTTTCCATACAGGTGTGAAGAACTAATATAACTATAACTAAGAGAGCTAAACTAACCTGGCAGGCTGGTGAATCGGTAGCCTCGCTGCTGGTGTTCCTCAGAGCTTTATCTTCTTCCAGCAGGTTCAGCCTCGGGAAGCGGAGAGTCTGCAGCTCCTCGGGAAAGCTGTCTCCCCTGAAACCGCCATGTCTGTCTGCAGAGAGTGAGCTTTGCTGTGAGTCGGAGAGCCAGGACTACCTCCCATTGGTAAGGATGCCTGACCGCTGATGTTGACCCCCACATCTCTGTCGCTTGACCGCTAGATTTATAAGAAGCATATGCAGCATTTGATCATCGTGTCTTTCCAGGGGGATACAGTGAGTGCTGGGAAGCTGAGGCTGATATACTCAGAAAGGAGCCTCCTTCCTCTTTTACATACCAAAGTAACAGTTCCCCTAACCCAGCAATTCCCTCCCCGCTCGTTTGGAGCCAGGGTTAGAATCTGGCACCAGGACCCTTCATTCGCCACACCCTGGGGAATTTTCTTTACTGTAGGGTCCCACACCAGAGCGTCTTCCCTGCAATCATGGGTCATGTTGTTCAGATAAAGTTAACCACAACTCACGAGGGGTAGTTACATGCTAGTATGCTAACCAGGTAAGCATGTTGGCAGATAACAGGGAAGGAATCCAGTTTCCTGATTCCCTTCCCCGAAGAGAGAGAGAGAGAGATTCTCCCCAGCCCTGTCTGAAGGTGGGAACATGCCAACCTCCAACACACACGCACACACACCCTTATTTAATTCACAATGCACCCCCTCCTTGACTGGGGAAGTGGCAGAAAGGCCTACACAATTACTTTTTTTAAAATTATCTCTTTATTTAAAGATACAACAGTTACAATAGCGTACTCAAAAAATGATCAAGTCTCCAATAAACCATGTAAAGTACAAAGAAATTACCTCAAGACGGCATATTATTAGTTGCTCTGGAAAAAGAGCATACTAATCCAATCAGATAATAAAATATTATTCCATGAAGATACATGACTGTCTCCATTGCCAGTATATCTGCCTTATATTATTATATGCTTCTATATTAGCATGCAATGTGTTCTGTTAATTTCTAAAAGTATTTCGTTAATGACTGTAGTGTTGGGGTAGAGGAGTATAAAATGAGCCTATGTATATTTATATGCGATCTGGATCTGTGTATGTGCTTGGTGTTGTCTCTCTAGTGTTTTTTGATGCAATCTTGGTTACACCTTTTATAGGGGATGGCAGCTATGGCCGTAAGCCTTGCTTGCTAGCTCTGCTCCTGTCCCTACGCACTGCGGCTGAAATACGCTATAACAAGGCTCATGCCAGTACAAGAAACATGATAGAGTGGACCTTCGGTGTACTCAAAGGCAGATTCAGATGTTTGGATTGCTCCGGTGGAGCCTTGCAGTACAGTGCAGAAAAGGTGGCAAGCATTGTTTTAGCCTCCTGAATGCTACATAACATTTGTTTGCACTTTGGCTTGGACGCTGAGGTCGCAGAAAACTTGCCTCCAGATCTACTTCTCAAACCGGCAGCAGAGGTGGACAACACAGCGAGGGGCTATGATGTTCACCGAAGGACCATTGCCAATTATTTCTTGTGTAAGTTGTTATCAGTTGCACCTATAACCCTTGACCCCTTGTCAGGATATTGATGCGGTCTTGATTCAACAAAATGCCTATGCTAAATCTTTTTATATTTTTCTTATTATAACAGTAGATTAGTTGCATATTGTGATTGGAGTCTGTCCTGTCATTTCAGCCTCACAAATGCAGGCATCTGTCACACAGTCTCCTACCTACTCTTAACGCTTGCACCAGCCCCTCGGCCTCTCAACAAATCCCATCACAGGGGAGCAAAATCTAAATCCTGTTCTGTATTTTATTTCAGGAGCTGTAATCAGAAGACAACAGATGTACCAGGACCCCAAGGCATTATAAATAATTTTTTTTCAAATTGTGCCAATAAATTTTTAGAACTTCTTTAACGGACTCTGTTTTCTGGAATAAGGTGCCCGTGATACTAAAGGTATTTACATCCCTCTCCCCTTGTGCCAGCACATGTCATTGCTGCCATGTGTCAACCTAGCACTCTCAGAAACTCCCATCCATTGCAGACGTGGGTCCACTTACCCTCTCACAAGGCCCCTGCATTGGCATTCCTCTCCTACCACATTGCTAATTTGTGGTGTGACATCATGGACACCTTGGAAAGACCATGGCCTTCTCCCAGGGCAAGCAGGACGGTAGTTTTCACAGATGGGTGACATCATCAGATGGAGCGCTGTCATGGATCACGTTTGTCAAAATTTCTAGAACTTTGGCTGGCACACTGAGCATGCCCAGCATACCACCAACCCCATGGCCACAGGGGGTCCCCCTTCAGTCTCTTTTTTTCTGTGCAGTGGTTGCCTCGCGGTTACTGGAGCTCTATGAAAATTTTCTTTCTTTACACTATTCCTCACGGAATAATTCAAAGTTTTTTTCAAGTTTTTCCCCGCTCCAGGGTGCACCACCGCGCACCGATTCCTCTGGCGTCTGGTAAGTTCATTTCGCATTTTTTGCGGTCAGTTCCCGGCTGTCCACCTTCCTGTGACCGACGGTCATTGACCGCAAACCGCTTCTTTTTATCATGGCAACTGGTTTTCGGAAGTGCCCAGAATGTCCACGGACTATGTCCATAACGGACCCACATGACATCTGCGACCTATGTCTTGGGCCTTCCCATGATATCCGTCGGTGTTCCAGCTGTGCTTAGATGACCCCCAAAGGCCGGCACTCCCGCCTGGATAAGATGGAGCACTTGTTTGGTTCCAAGCAATCTGCTCCATCAACTCTGGTGCTGGGTGCATCAAGTCGTGGGGATCAAACTGACTCGGGACCTTCCCCATCGCAGAGAATGGTTCAGAATGGTATCCCTGGGCACACCCTACTTCCGCTTTTGAATAAGGGGATTGGCTCTGCTCTCTGGATCTACAGGATGCTTATGCACACATTGTGATTTTTCCACCTCATCACAAATATCTGCGCTTCATCATAGGCTGCCGATACTTTCAGTACAGGGTTCTCCCCTTCGGGCTGGCATCCGTGTCCTGAATCTTCACAAAGTGCCTGGCAGTGGTGGGAGCACATTTATGCCAGAATGGGGTGCATGTGTTCTCATATCTGGATGATTGGCTTGTCATGAGTCCGTCGAAAGAGGGAGCTCTTCAGTCCGTCAACGTGATGTTAAGCCTCCTCCAGTCACTGGGTTTCCTCGTGAACTACCCGAAATCCTAGTTGACTCCATCCCAGTGACTGACCTTCATTGGAGCAGACCTGGACACCACGGTAGCCAAGGCTTTCCTCCCCAGCAAACGCATAGTCACCCTGACCGGACTGGCCACATTCATCTGACGCCGACAGAAGGCCTCCGCCCACCTGCTCCTGCAGTTGCTGGGCCACATGGCATCATCGGTGCACGTCACCTCAATGGCCAACCTAGCCATGAGTGTCACACAATGGACTCTGCGGTCTCAGTGGCACCAAGCCACTCAGAAACTCTCGGCAATGGTCCAGCTAACCGACCCACTCCAGCTCTCCCTTGCCTGGTGGGCGCAGGAATCCAACTTGAACAAGGGACTTCCTTTTCAGCCCCCGGCTGCTCAGGTAACTTTGACCACGGACGCCTCCAACCTAGGCTGGGGAGCCCATGTCAACGGCCTACAAACATAAGGGCTATGGTCAAGAGCCGAAGCGGCCTGCCAGATAAACTTCCTGGAACTCCGGCTGATGCGGTATGCCCTCTACTCATTCCAGAACTGCCTGTCCATCAAAGTTGTCTTTATCCAGATGGACAACCAGGTAGCCATGTGGTACATGAACAAACAGAGGGGCACAGCTCTTTTCTCTCTTCCAAGAGGCGGGGCAGATTTGGGCCTGGGCCCTGTCGCATTCCATGTTCCTGTGGACCATCTACCTGGCGGGCCCCGAGAATGTAGTAGCAGACCGACTCAGCCGGACATTCCAAACCCACGAGTGGTCCCTGAACCCCTGTGTAGTGGGCAGAATCTTCCGCCGGTGGGGTCAGCCGGACTTAGATCTCTTTGTGTCTTCGCAGAACCACAAGGTGGACCGATTCTGCTCCCTGCACGGAAGCCGAACGAGACCAGCCGTGGATGCCTTCACCCACTCCTGGAGCGGAGGCCTCCTATATGCATACCCTCCGATTCCGCTAATAAGCAAGACTCTCATGAAGCTACAGCAGGACGAAGCTCCATGATCCTCATAGCCCCACATTGGCCGTGTCAGGTCTGGTTACCCATTCTTTGCGACCCCTCTGTCCAGGAGCCCATTCGCCTGGGCACCTCGCCCGACCTCATCACACAGGATCAGGGCAGGCTGCACTACCCAAACCTCCGATCGCTTTCCCTAACAGTGTAGATGTTGAAAGACTAATACTATGATCCCTTGACCTTTTTGATAATGTCTTGCAAGTCCTCGTAGCTTTTTGGAAGCTTTTCACGTAGAAGTCATACCACGCAAAGTGGAGCAGGTTCTCGTCCTGATGCATGCAGGAGGGTCTTGAGCCACAGGGAGGTCAAACAAATCCAGCACCGGTGGCATGACACTAGAAGGGAGGTAAAAGAAAAGACTGCCAAAAGTGAGGCATCAGCATGCAGGCCACCATGTGATGTGGTTTTGACCCCCCTCGAAGAGCTAGTCCTGAGAACTGTGTGCCCAGAGATCAAGGCTGATATGGCCGCACTGTACAGCACTGACACAGGAGCAAGTGAAGAAGGTCCGGAAGTACCTCCAGGCCCTATGTGCCCAGCGTGGGCCGCAGGAAGGTATGTGTTGTTGGTTTGATGAGACAAACAGCAAATAGTTTAATGGTCATGTAAAGGACACAGAAACCTATATTGTAGGAAGCTTGCGGTCTATATAAGTTCAATAAGGATAATATATAAATAATAATCACGCATGGCAATTAAAGGTTTGCCTGAAATAGTGCCAGCCTATACCAACTCTGTACAATTGATAAATCTTGACAAATAACTCCCTCCAGCCCATCCTTCATGCCCCTTTGCCCTCTGTTGAATCTTATTTACGCTTTGATATTTCTCATTTCAGACACCTCCAGCATATCTGGGGAGGACCAGGAGGAGGACGGCAAGGTGCCCCCACCACCTCAAGCACCACAAGCTGAGGCAACAGCCACCCCAGCATCCACTTCTCCCACCCCACTGTCCATGGAAGCTGATGAGATTGTCGTCAATAATGATGATTGTCTTGCGCCAGATGATGGGCTTGCGCCAGAGGCAGCAGGTCGTTGGTTCCTGGAGGCTGACATAGCATCCGGGAAAGGGCCACGGGAGCCCTCTCCCATCCAGGGAGCTGTGCTGGCTCTCCAGGTCCAGATGACCTGCGGTCTGGATGCCCTGGAGGGCCTGATGTTGCGGATGGTGGCCAGCTTTGCAGACCTGTGGCATGGCCAGCAGGAAATGATTGAGCTGCTGCAATCTATGGCAGCAGCTCAATTACTGATGCATGACCCAGGCTCCATCAAGCCGGCCACCATCTCCCCATCAGTGACCATCTTCCTCAGCCCCCATGGACCTTAGCTCCTGCCCCCTCTTCATCCATGCCCCTCCTCCCCTGTAAATATGTTAATTATTATAATTTTGTTTAAAAAAATGTATTACTTTTAATAAGATTTTTGATAAAACATTTTGGTGGTTGTCCTGTGTACAAAGCGCCCAAGGGAGAGGGATGTAATATTGTTTGAGGGGAAGGTGATGTTACAGATGCTGCTGGTGGTGGTGGTGAGTAGGGGGGGGGGAATGGACGATCACACCAAGGGAGAGGCATGACAATGATGGTGGGGGAAGAGGGGAGGGAGACAGCAATGATGCCAAGGGGTGGGGTGGGTACGTGAGTAGAAGAAAAGAGATTGTGCCATATCATCTGATATGTCTTATATTGCATGGTTTAAAAATCATGTTTAATGATGGTTACTAATTTCCTGGACTATTTTTTTTTTTTATAAAACAGAGCCCCAGATGGGCCCCCATTCCCTCTAGCCTAGTGTACAGTTCAGGGCCAGGATCCCCACCCCAACTGTGACCCAATTAATCTTTACAGTAGTAATTCGGACAACTTGAACTTTGTCAAAACAAGATTCCATAAATAGGAAACAGAATTCATTGCTTACATTGAACAAATACTTTTATTTGGCTAATACTCATGGGCGTTTCAGAGAATGCAAAGCACTGGCTACATCTCGGATGCGCCGATCAGATTGTTCATCAAGCTGGACTGAGAAGCCGCTGCCTCTTTGATCTTGTTGCATATTTCATTGAGTTCCTTGTGTAGTAACTCGTTGTGCCGCTCCTGTCATGACAACATTTCGGACATGAAGTGTTTACTCAGCCTATTGATGCCGAACAAAGCCTCTTCAAGGTCATGTGGTGCTGTTGCCTCATCCAGGGCTGGTGCCGCTGATGCCTTGGCAAGGGCCGGTGCCTCAGATGTCTCAGCTCCCCAAGTTTCAGATATAACCTCCATCATGTTGTGATAAGGGCCTGGGTATCGTTATCCTGGACTAGTTTGCTGGGGGACTCCTTGGTTGACGAAGGAAAGACAAATTCTGGTGTGGGAAGGGATTGTATCTCTTCCTCCACGACATCTGCCACATTATTGTCAACTCCATCTCTGGAGAAAGATGGAGAAAGACAAGTTGAAGTTCTTTATATAGTTCTCAACTGTTGCTCAACTAAGAGCCCTAAAGAAAAACATGCAATGCAAACAAGGTGGCCCTTTCAAAATTCATATCTTCACTTGCTCCTGTGCCAGTGCCATGATCTCCAGGCGCACAGTTCTCAGGACTAGCTCTTCGAGGGGGGTCAAAACCACATCACCTAGTGGCCTGCATGCTGATGCCTCACTTTTGGCAGTCTTTTCTTTTACCTCCCTTCTAGTGTCATGCCACCGGTGCTGGATTTGTTTGACCTCCCTGTGCGTTACCGACAGGAAGCTGACATCCAACACAATCCTCTCCCAAATCTGTTTCTTCGTAGAAGCAGAAGCCTTTGATCTGAAGAGAACTTTGTAGTTCTCGCAGATGGCGGGCAGCACAGTAGGTCCTTCTTGCCATCCGTAAAGCGAGTATCAGGTGTTTGCGTTTTGGATGCTTGGCTACCACCAGTGCCTGCCTGCTCTTCAACATCTCCAGCCTCTCTTGCCACCTAAGAAAAGGTTCGTTTTGCAGCCTTGACAATCTGTCTCTGCTTGTCGGGACTGTGAATAAAAATAAACAGCGCATACATCAGTTATTAATAAACAATACATTTCAATTCAAAATAACATGTTGGAATATCAACTATTCACTGAGTTATGCCAGCATAACTTTCCACTAATAAGTAACGAAAGAAGAGAGAAGCTGGCCACATGGCTAGTATTAACAGATACCAAAACATGCAGTTAATGGTAAGAAAAAAAGAAGCAGGGCACATGGACAGCATGAAGAGATCCCAAAAAATGCAGTTAATGAAAGGAGCAGGACTTGGGTGACAGACTACAGGCATGTAACGAGTGGCCACGTGTTGATCATCCTTCTTCTTTCTTGGACGCCCACGATTCTGACCCTCTGTTACGGGCCTGTACTGGGCCGCCCAAGTCATGAGCATCCAGGAAAGGAGCAGGGCGACCGAGTACAAATCATGGATGTCCTGCTTCTTTCTTGGATGTCCATGATCCTAACCATCTCTTACCTGTTCAAAATGAAGCAAAGCTAATGTTGATCTCTATCTTGATATTCCTGCGATATGCCAGGCACCATTTCATATCAGTCTGTATATAATACAGATCCAATTTGAAATGAATACAAAAGGACAGTCGTACTTCCAGCAGTGGTTTATATACCTCCCAGACAGGATTATGATGCACAGCATGACGTCACATTGGGGGAATTATGATAGATTTGAAAATGAATAAATTGGAAATTCTTATTCTGTCTGACAGATGTATGCCCTTTTGACAGAAGTTCAGCATGTCCACAAGCCACACGCAGGATACAGTATGGATGTCTGATACAATAAAATGAGTAGCGCTATGGAGGCTTTTTTTTGTCCACACGGGTTTTTTGGCACCATTGTGATTTGTGTCTCAATGAATACTCTACTCTGAATATGGGGATTGGGGAATACTCTGGGTCAAGGTGATGGAGGATTTCCCATTGAAAAGGGACTTCCAGACATGTTTCACTGTCTTAGTGTTATTTATGCATGAGGCATGTCTGGCTAAGAGAGCAGCAGGTATTACTCTATGTCTCCATCCCAGGCTTCTGGGATTTTCCAAGCCACTGAAAACTCCCATGCAGCAAAAAGGAAATGTTTGGAAGAGCGTTCACCAGACTCTGGGTCTTTCCTCTCAGACAGGTGGCGCTGTCGATGACACTGATAGCTCAGAGGATCTGGGAGTGGCTGTGGGGGATTCCCCAATGCCTGACGCGGCAGATCTGGCCACGAATACAGATACACGTGTGCACACTTTTTCTCTGCGTGACAGTTTCTTGTCGGGAGCGCAGGTGCTTGTGCGCATATTTCTGTGGGTCCTTAGAGTTACTCTAGAAGGTCTCCGGGGCACACACCAATGCCGGGTGGTGTGTGCCCCGGAGACCTTCTAGAGCCAATATTCAGGAGAGCGAGGCACCGGGGACGAACAAGTCCAAGCGCCTTATCTGTAAGACTTGTCATCTGAGGGCAATCCAGACTTTGCTCTCTCTATGCCTGCATTAGTGCGCTCTAGTTGCTCAAGGTGAGTTGGCTACTAGAGATTTCACTGATGTTGGGACTTCCCCTTGGTCTATGGTGGCTCTGGAGGAGAGTGGAGTGTGAAGCAAGACAATGCTCAGTTCTCCTTCCCTTTGTAAGATGGCAGAGGCCTCCCCGAGTGAAGGGTTGGGGAGGGCCAGCTTTGGGCCTCGGGAAAGATCCCTCCTCCTTCTCCCGGGGGGACATTGTTCCAGGGCTTGTAGACCTTTCTGCTGTGGTGCCCGGCAGAGCCGAAGCAATCTACTAAGTAGGGGTCATGTGCTCGGGCCTCCCATTTGTCATCCATATGTGGCAAACACTGTAGGGAGGCTATCCCTGGCTGTGGATCAGGATAAGTCAGTGGTTTCTGATGGGGACTTGGTTTTCTCACTTCTGGAAGAGGGAGAAATTGCATCAGATTGGGAGCTTCAGACTCTACTCAAAGTTGAGTTGTAAAGACTGTTGGCTCAGACCCTGAAGATGCTTGATGGGACCGGGCACGAGGCGACGGGCTTGCAATTGAAAGATCCCCTTTTGGTCACCTTAAGTAAGCGTCCTTCTTTCCCCTCCTGTATCCAATTCAAGGGCCAACTGACCGTGAGTGGTATGCCCCAGAGGCAAGTTTAAAAAAAAAAAAAAAAAAAAGGGACGTGCTTTGGTGAGCTTGTGCTCCTTGGACCTGAAGGGAACAGTTGAATGTAGTTCTGTTTGTATGTGCTGTTACAAAGTAAGCCACCATGACCGATTGACGACAAAGGAAACAATCTATCCTGCTATAGGTACCATGTCTTGGCGAGCAGAATATATATAATCTCGACTATTCAGAAACCTCTCTCTTCAGATATCTTTTAAATTATAAAATTGTATAATGTTTTGGAGAGCCACTGGAAGTGGAGGGGTGACAACTGGAACATTTGATTTATCTAATTTTGGATTTAGGCAAATATTCCAGTCACCTCCCATAATGCCATGTACAGAAAAGGATTTAAGCCTTTGAAATAAATTTGGAAAAATTTCCTCTGAATATTGGTTGGGACCATACATGTTAACCGATAATAACTTGGTACTAAACACTTTCCCCTCCACAATCACATATCTCCCTTCTTAGTTATCATTATCGGCAAGTTTTTTATTAATTAAGATACAAGTGCTCTGGTTCTGATAGAATATGATGAGGCAAGCACTGTTCCAAAACACCCCTTTACTCATTTTTCATGTTCAGATGTTAACATGTGAGTTTCTTGAAGGAATGCTGTGTGTACTCCCTGTTTCTTCAAATATTGTAAAATATGAGTTCTTTAAATAGGATTGAAGACACTTCTCACATTAAGAGAAATTGTCTTAAATCTCGAGCTGACCACCAGGGACTAAATATGGACTAATTGATAAAAATACAAAAAAGTAAAAACTTAAAAAATATTTTGAGAATAAAGACGGTGGCTATACAAAGAGATGGTTACAGAGTGGTCATCTTGGATATAGCTACCACACATAACCACACGTCAGGGTGTTCCCTTGATGGTTAGCAGTTGATGATCCTTTAAAAAAAAAAAAAGGGGGAACAGAGGTTTGGTTGTTGATAGCTAAATCTAGATAGAGCCTTCTTGTAATAAAAGAACATAATACTGGGCCGTAAACTGGATGCCTTGATCAGGCAGGATGTGAGAAGGTAGCCCATGCAGTCAGAAGACGTGCTGGTTGAAGACACAGGCTAACTTGGGAGCAGAGGGCAAGCCTGGAAGAGGAACAAAGTGTGCCATCTTGGAGAATCTGTCCACCATGACCCATATCATGGTGTAACCATGAGAGAAAGGGAGGTCCATGATAAAATCAGTGGACAAGTGGGGCCAGGGTTTCTCAGGGGCTGGCAATGGCCATAACAGCCCCTAACATCAGGCATGAATGGGTTTATGCTGTTGACAGGGCGGGATTCCACATAGTTCTTTACATTAGCCTTTACCTATGGTCACCAATACTGGCGCTGAAGGAGTTTGAGAACACGGGCAATTCCAGGATGCCCTGCCAGGTGCAAGTCATGGCCCATTTTAACACTTTTTCACGAAGATGCTTGGGTACTGCCATCTTCCCACGGGGTACCAGTGAAGCAGCAGTGACGATGACCTTTACAAGATCTGTTGATGCCCTCTCTCGCTTCTGGAAGGAGCGAGAGAGGGCATCAACTTTGACTCTTAGCTGCTGATCAGTAGCGAAGCTCGAAGTCAAACCAATTGAAGAAGAAAGACCCACTGGATTATGCTGCTGCACCTGTTATAAGTACTTCAAGCAATTGAGGTGCCTGGAACCTCGTGGGAAGATGCTATGGGTGTGGAGGAGGCTGAAGATGAGGGGAGCTCAGCGTCTCTAGAGGAGGGGGAGATTCGCACTGGCCTGGAAGATGATTCAATCATCTGTCTCCCACCAGGATGAGATCAGATTTTTGATTGATCAGGCAGTTTTGTGTCTTTGTCTGGAGGAGTCAAAGCCACAGTATTAAGGGTAAACATAAAACCACTATCGACTTCCTGCTCCATCCAGAAGTGAAGGAGATGATGTTGATGAAATGGAGACCCTGGAGTCAGGCATGAGGTGGTCAGCCTCCTGCAGCAATTGTACTCCCTTCCACAGACTGCGCTCCTGAAAATATTTTAGGTGCTGGATTCCTTGGTTATGGTTGTGATCAGGTGACCCACTATCCCTGTTGGTGGGGGTGTATTCCTGAAGGACCCTCAGGATAGAAAAATAGAATCTCCTCTGAGAAGCTTATCTGTATCCTTAATAACAGATTTCTATCGGCTTAGCTGTAGTGGTCCAGACTCTTCTTCTCTGGATCTAGTAGTTTCTGGACAGAGGTGACCAGGATGGAGACTGCAGAAGCTTTTTTGGCAAATGCTCTGTATGATTTGTTATGGAGTTCTACTCAGTCAGTGGCCCTCTCTGTCACAGTACATCGCCTCTTGGTCTAATACTCGGCTGGGGAATTTTCCGTTTAAGGGCAAACTGCTGTTTGGGGAGGATCTGGACCAGTTGGTTAAGAACCTCGGCGATCCTAAGCCCAGTGCTTGCCAGAGAATAAGGATTGCTCCTTCTACAGAGCTTGTAGAAGTCTCAGATAATTCCAGGCTTTACAACGATAACATCCCGGTAGGCAATTTTTTTATGCCACCTCCACTATGTATTCGGGATCCAGAGGCCAGGTTCAGTCCTTTCATGGAGCCAGAAGACAAAGAGGAGATGCTGGCTCTGCTTCAGGAGCCAGTAGGGCCTCTTCATGAAGTTCTGTGGGTTCACTCTCTCTTGACGCCTATAGGAGGCTGCCTACAGGGAGTGGACCCACATAACGACTGATCAGTGGGTGTTTGAGATCATTTGTGCCGGTTAAATCTTGGATCTATATTGCCCTGTTCGAGAAGCCTTCATGGTCTCCCCTTGCTCTGCTCTAGCCAAGCAGAGGGCAGTTCATGAGCTCCTCCTGAAACTGCAGCTCTTGCAGGCAGTGGTACCAGTATCCCCATTGAAGAAGGGTCAAAGTCAGTTCTCTATTTATTTCGAGGTACCCAAAAAAAGATGGATCCTTCTGGCCCATCCTGGATCTCAAGAATGTGAATCGTTGTCTGCAGGTTCCACGTTTCCATATGGAAACTCTCAAGATCAGTTCTGGCGGCAGTCTGGCAGGGGGAGTTCCTGGGCTCCTGGACCTGTTAGAGGCCTATCTCCATATCCCCATTCAAACTGCGGTTTTGTATACTTCAAGAGCATTTTTAATTCCAAGCATTGCCCTTCAGTCTCGTGACTGCTCCATGGGTCTTCACCAAGGTTATGGTCATGGCAGTAGCAGACCTCTGGCACGAGGGAATTACAGTATACCTGTACAAACTACTCAGTCACATTCAGGGTTTCATGATACTCTTTATTCCCTCAGGGCCTGATTTTTAAAAGCATTTACTTGAGTAAAACTGGGCTTTATTCGAGTAAATGCACTTTACTCGAGTAAGTGGGTTTTTGAAAATTGCTACAATATATGCCATTGAATTGTCCATAGGATTTACTCACATAAATGCACTTTACGTGAGTAAATAGCGTTTGAAAATTGCTACAATAGTAGTTACATTTATGCGCATAACTCCTTTTGAAAATTACCCCCTCAGTGTGGGATTATCTACAGGTACTTGGACTGATGGCGGCAATTCTGCACTTGGTTCCATGAGCCAGGGCTCATATGTGCTCTCTTCTGCTCCTATGAGTCACTCTTGACTCAGTAACCTCACAGGATTATGGAGTTCACCTTTGAGACTGGCGGTCTGCCAGTCATTGAACTGGTAGTTGGCACCTGCTCACTTACTGAGGGGCATCAGTCTAGCCACACTGGATTGGATTTTGGTAACAACTGACACGAGCCTCTTGGGTTGGGGAGCTCATTGTCAGGATCAGGTGGCCCAGGGGACTTGGTCTCTGGAGGAGGCCTTGTGGTTCATCAATTGGTTGGAAACCAGGGTGATTCACCTGGCTCTCCTCAATTTCTTCTTGCTGCTTCAGGGGCGGGCCTTTCAGGATACTCTTGGACAATGCTACTGCGGTAGTGTATGTGAATCGGCAGGTGGTGACCAGGAGTCATGGAGTCTTGGTGGAGACGTTGCTTCTTTTCCCGTGGGAAGAAAAGAATCTCCAGCTCCTTGCGGCAGCACACATCACTGGCCTGAAGAATGTCCAGGCTAACTTCCTCAGCCACACTTTACTACAGCTGGGTCTGGGTACTGAGCTTGTCAGTCTTTTGCAAGATTTGTCGCAGGTGGAGTTGTCCTCAGATGGACTTGATTGTGATCCAGTGGATCGCTAAGGTCGGCCATTTCTTCAGCTACTGGAGAGAGCAAGAGTCGATGGAGATCAATGCCCTAATACAGTCCTGGCTGGAGGGGGACTTTCTGTACTTCTTCCCTCCGTGGACATTCTTAATCATTCTGGTGGCTCCAGATTTGCCTCACAGACTTCAGTATGCAGGTCTTGTCTAGTTCCAGGTGGACCAACCCTTTTGCCTCCGAAGAACGTGGGGGGTCTCCTGGCTCAGAGGCTCATGGTCATGGAGGATCCGGCTCTACAGGAAGGGGTATTCTTCAGCAGTAATTTCCAGAAATAGTTTACTTTCTTGGCTTATATTTGGATCTGGTGAGTCCAGGGAGGAGTCCCCCTGGAGGGCTGTGGTTTTCTGTATCTTAGCCTTCCTTCAGGGAGGGCTGGCCCTAAACTTTCTAAAGGTGCAGGTGGCAGCTATTTTGTCTTACTAGGGTCCCATTGCAGGGGTGTCTTCAGCAGGTCACCTGGATGTGGCCTCATTTTGAGGGGCATGAAAAGGTTATGTCCCTCTTTTTACCCCATTGTGTCTCCATGGGATCTTAACCTAGTGTTGAAAGCCTTAACAGGGGCCCCATTCAAGCCTTATAAGCAGAGTTCACTGAAAGACTTATAGCTGAAAACTGCCTTTCTGGTTGTGATCTGTTCCATATGGTGAGTCTCTGAGTTGCAAGCCCTATTTTGTAGAGACCCTTTTCTGGTGATTTCATCGGATGCAGTGATTTTTTGACCAATGCCATCCTTTCTTCCAAAGGTCAACTTGGCGTTTCACATCATTAGCCAGTTTCCTTTCTGGTTTTTGCCCGGGAGGAATGTGGACTGGAGTATCATTCTCTCCGGTGCTTGGGCATCTGAAGGCTTGTCATACTTTACTTGGAGATTATTAATGCCTTCCACAAGTCAAACAAATTATTTGTCCTTTTTGGAGGTCCACGTAAGGGGGAAGCAGCCTGCAAGGCTACCCTAGCTCACTGGATAACAGAGACGCTGGAGTCGGCTTATGTACTAAAGGGCAGAAAGCCACCGGAGCTGGGGTGTGCGCATTCCGCCCGGGCTCAGTCTGTGTCCTGGGTGGAGGTGCATGCACTTGCGCTGGCTGATAGTTGCAGGGTGGCCACTTGGTCTTCGCTGCACACTTTGATGAAGTTGGATGACCTGGCGCAGGAAGATATGTCTTATGGTGTGGGAGTTTTCCAAGCAGCCCTCACTTCCTTCCGCCCAGGTAGATGAAACTTTGGTACTTCTCACTCATCAGGACTGAACTGGTGTAGCAGGATGAGACAGAGGAGAATTTTTCTTACCTGTTCATTTCCTTTCTTTTAGTCCTGCAACACCAGTCCAGGACCCATATGGGAAGTGAAACTGTACTATTTTCAGATAGTTTGTTTTATGGTTGAGAGATTTCATCTTGTCTTGTCTTTGGTGTTGGTTTCCTTTTCTGCTTCTTCTCTCCGACTGTTCCAGGTTGCAGGGAAACTTCTCAGTTTTCTTGTTGATATTTGATTGGCTTTCAGTTGATGATGTCTGATCTGAAGCTTTGTCAGGATACTGGATTCCTGCTGCTAGAACCACCGTCTAAGTAGTGGCTGTGATATCACAAGGAAAACAGTTTTGTCTGCCTCCATCTGCTGGTAGGAGGAAATAACCCACCCTTTGGGGCTGGACTGATGTAGCAGGATTAACGGGGAGGAAATTAACAGATAAGGAAATTTCTCCTTATCTCTGAAATTATGAATCTACACTAGTAAAGAGCGAGGCCTGTTGTTTGAATTGGATTGTAGTGCCGCCATTCTGTGTGCTCTTCCACTTTGACGCAGCCATTGCTCCCAGCATAATTCACGAGCTCCGGATGCCATTTTGTCATGAACTATATCAAGTTGTGTGTCTATATCCCAGGTCATTTTTTCTAATAATGTTTCAAAATATTGTTTAAACAATTCCCCAGATGCGGTAATACCTAAGTTGTAGTTTCTTCCTGCTCTCCGGCCATGTTGCGTCCGTCTTTCTCAGGCTGACTCTTACCAAGCTTATTTTTCTTTTTATTTTCATTATCCACCCAGAGTTTTGTTATGGTATGATTCTGTGAGTCTTTAGCACTTATTTTTGTCTTTAAAATATAGCACTCCACAAATCTTTTAAGGATATATTTTAGGATCGGCTGAGAGCTCACACATCAAGCTGCTAGCAGATTAATGGGCCATGTTACCCTTTCATTTAATTTATTTTAAAAAAGCATTTTGCACTGTAAAAATCCAGGGACCAAATACCATTTTGGAGGGAAAGAACTAGCAGATAGTATGCTGGAGTGCATGAAGAGAGCCATCACTCGAACAGAGAGAGAAGTAATATTACTTCTCTACGGGTCTCTAGTGAGACCCCACTTTAAGACTTGTGTTCAGTTCTGATAGGCTGGAGATAATTCAGCCAGCAAAATAACACATAATGTCCACTATATGTCATATCCAGAGAGAATTAAGGAACAAAATTGTAGAAGAAAGAAAGATAAAAAGGGAGATGGGATGCAAACATTTAGCAGGCTTCAATAAACTACCAGAAGGAAACGTTTTCCACAGAAGGAAAATCTCAAGCACCAGGGTTCATTATAGATGACCATCACAGATGTAAACATATTAGCCATGTAGCCTTGGAAAAGCCGCTGCTTATTCTGGTTATGAGCAAGAAAGATTGAGATTTTACTGGATACTCAGATCGGCTACTTTTGGAGACAGGATACTGGGTTTGATGGACCTTTTGGTCTGACCCTGTAAGGCATTTCTAATACTTCTTATATGAAGTTGAAGGGAGTGGGTTTTGGAGGAAATGTGAGAAAATACCTTTACATTGAGAGGGTGGTAGACACCTGGAATAAACAGTGTAGGTTAGAGGAAGCAAAGCCTTGGCAGAATTCATGCACATACGGGATAGACACAAAGGGACCTTAGTAGCATTGATAAGGAGAAGACCAAACGATGAAACAGCACAGTAGGCAGGACCGATGCTGGACAGAGTAGGTGAACCAAGTACTCGCTCTATACTTTTTTTGTATTTATATGAATAACACAGAAAGATGACTGCCATATTTGCTCAGTATAGGAAGGATAATAGCTCCACAGCTGGAAGAGGGATCTTAAGAGAAAGCCCGTTCTTTTACAGTACAATGTATGTTTGCCATGTCATGCAATGCATGTTTTGCATTTTCTCTCTCCCTTCAGGTCCGACTGCAGCTGGTGCATGGAGCGTTTCAACTGAATGACACATTTGCACAAGTGGTACAGATCCCACTGGACAGACTGCTCAGAGCCTCACCCTACTCCTCCCATCGAGCCAGCATAAGCCCCGTCTCCAGCAGTTTACCCCGGGCGCTCATACCAAAGAGCAGCTCTGAAGGCACCCCAGCCAACAGCAGCTGCAAACAACCAATCAGCTCCCCACCTGACAGCAGAGATCTGACCGGGATCCCAAGGGCCACAGAGGACCATGGCAGAGCATTACACTACCAATCCAGACACATCCACGAAGGGGGCTCAGAGCCACACACTCCCCTTGGTAGGGAGTCCAGGTCGTGCCTCTTCTACGTGTCCTACAACTCCTGCCCTGAAGTGCTAGGCTCTGGCTGGCAGCAAGCAGACAGTGGGAGAGGCTCTGAGACAGACACCTGTGAGAACTCACCTGCCATCTCTGAAGGAGGGCTAAACTCTGAAGGCGACTTGGAAGGCTGCAGCTGGGCAACCGCTGTGGCCCTGGCCTGGCTTGAGCACCAGTGCGCCGGATTCTTCACCGAGTGGGAGTTGGTGGCTGCCAAGGCTGACAACTGGTTGCAGGACCAGCGGATGCCGGAGGGTGTGGACCTTGCCAGCCTCAAAGGGGCAGCGCGCCATCTCTTCCTGTTGCTGCGCCACTGGGATGAAAACATCAAGTTAAATGTGCTTTGTTACAACCCCAACACTGTATAACCTGAGACTGGGATGCACCCAGTGCAAGGCTATTTATTTAATGAAGGAGCCTGCTTGGAAATAAAGTGGTTTATCTTTACCTCGGCCTTATGTTTTAATTTTCTCCACCCTTCCCGATTTGAGGCTCTAGGCCCTCACATTCACAGTGTTTCACACAAATGTGTAATACAGGTCATTTTAAGATGGGTGCAAATATCTGATCTCTGACAAAAGACCCCCACCACCAACACTCTGGGCTTTCATCCAAGAATCCAGGAAACCGAGGAACAAATGAGTCCCCGACACATTCCCGTAAAACATACAAGAACTGCCCAAACTGGGGCAGGCCAAAATTTCAGTTAACCCAGCATCTCACCTCAGAGAGTGCCAGCAGCAGGTGCGCAAAGCTTGCGTGTAAGAGTTCATTGTCCATCCCGTCAGCCTCTTCTAGCATTCATGCTTTAGGGATGCACTGAAGCTGGGAAGACGTCCTTGAATGTTAGGATAAATTGTTGATCTATCTGCCACACGTTTGTCTAATCTCCTTGAGCCCAATATTCAAAGATATCTGGATATAACTTATCTGGCTGATTTACAAGGGATATTCAGCAGCACAGCTATGCTGCTAAATATAATCAGTTAAGTCCTAGTTAGTCAGATAAGTTATATCCGAATAACTTTACAACTGCTATTGAGCATGTCTAACTTAATCAAATAAAGCTGAATATGGGCACTTATCTGGTTAACCAGTTACATTGCCCTGCCTCGACTTGCCCATAGCCTGCACCCAAGATATCTGGCTATCTACTTAACAAGAAAAATACTCATCCGGATAAGTGATGGCCGCTGAACAAAACCAGATAGTGGCTGCCACTTAGCTGGCTTAAGTAGCGTTAAATATCAGCCTCTATTTGTCCTGTGAAGAGCTCCACCTGATAACTCTACTTTGTGTGATGAAGGTCTTGTGTTTTATTAAACCTGTCTCCTGATAGTCATCGGTCATCTTGTTTGAGGAGGCAGAGTGAATGGTAATCCATCCCCATGTACTTTCCCCACACCTTTCTGCTGTCTCCCTTGCTCATCTCTTTCCCGAGTCTCTCCTGATTCAGATGTTGTACTAATCATCTTTGTTGCTCTTCTCTGTACCTTTTCAAGGTGTGTTGTATCCTTACTGAGATGGGAAGACCAGAGCTGCAGATGGCATTCAAATGATGGGTGTACCATGCATTTATGTAACAGTACAATGATACTTTCTGGTCTGTTCATAAATTCTATTTTAAATAATTGCTAATATTCTATTGGGCTGTGTTGGTGCTGCTGTACATCAGGAAAATGATCCATAGGTTGCCCACGATCTCGTTCCTGAGGGATAATGACTACACAAGCCTGTAACTGAGGGATTGAAGCTTGGCTTGTTCTTCCCATGAAATTATTTCAAAATACCATCATATTACACCGAAGATAGCTCTAGCCTGGGATATTTTTATAGACAGTGAGACCTCATATATTATGGCGGGCTTTTGATGCGTTTGCCCTTAAACGCCAATAACAATGTTGTGCGGTGATAGAATCTCTGTTACACCGTATCAAAATATTATAATCATTGGTCTCTCTGTCAAGGTTTGGTAATAATTCCTTGTGTCAAGGTTTGGTAATAATTTCTTGTGTCAATGTACACAATGTTATGAAAGGCAGTGAGAAAGGTGAACACTTATCGTAGTGAGATATGCAGATATGCAGCGGGGATGAGACTCTGGCGATGGCGATATGAGGTCTCACTGTCTATAAAAATATCCCAGGCTAGAGCTATCTTCGGTGTAATATGATGGTATTTTGAAATAATTTGATAGAAGAATCCGTCATAAGTTGACAGTTTCAATTTAAAATTGTTCTTCCCATGTGCATCACTTTGCACTTAACTCATCTGTCACTGCATTCTGCACTCACTCCATTCTGAGGTCCCTTTCAAGTTCTTCACCAGCAGCTTTGGTTCTCATCTGCAGACTTTGCCGCCTCAGCATTTACTCCCTTTTCCAGATGGTTTTTGAAGAGCACAGGTCCCAGCTCTGATCCCTGTGAAATTCAACTGATTACTATTGACTATGAGCTCTGCTCTTTGATTCCTGTCAACCAGTTTGGAACCATGAAATAACTTTTTATTTGGTGACAGACCTCATTAAAGACTTTTTGTGAAGCCAATTATGTAGTCAAATTGGATCCACCTTGCCTGTGTGCTTCACATCCTCAAGGAACTCCACTTGATTATTGAGACATGGCTTCCCTTTATAGTATAATATCCCAAAAATTCATTCTTTCTACTTAAAATATTATTCAGACCTCATATCACAGATGCAAATTGCACATTATACAAGCGTTATATATCTGCTTTGTGTGTTACTGGTAAGATCATAGGTCGAATGTCCTTTTTTTGCAGAAAGCAATTAAAATAAATTGTATCCTTTTTTTTTGTGAATGCAAATAAAATTATGCACTCATTTCTCAAAGCTTCTGTGCCTTTTAGTTTAGTCCCAAGCCCCTTTATATTAGCCATGCTAATCTTTCCCCAGCATATCTTTTGTATCTGTGCCAATCTTGTGTGCTTCCCGTTCATCTGGGGACCATGAACTACCGAGCACCACTGTACCTGCTCGAGCGTGCTTCATTGGCATGAACTGCAGCTCTCAATATTGTAGCAGATAGGATTTAAGTCTGAGTCACTTCTTCGTGCCCTGAAAAGAACTAGCATATCATTCATTCAGCTTCTCTTCTGTGCCAACCACATAGGGCCTTCTCATGTTGCCACCTACTCAAATCTTTCTGGATTTTTTTTTTAGAAGATTTACATTTTTTAAATTTCATTCACATTACACATCTCAAACTTTTTGCCCCATAACCAAATTTATGGAAGCACTCTAGAGTATATAGTTTGAAATTCTCTGGCAATGCAGAGTGGGAGAAGTTTCTGTTGGCTTGAGGGCTTAAATGGACTCTGATGGAGGGGCTGAGGGGACAAAGGTCTATTCACAAGTTTGAGGGGATTTCCTGAACAAAAGCAGATTGGGGCAAGTCTGATTTCACCAGGAATCGAGTTCCAGAGGGTGGGGGCTGATCCTGTAAATGTTCTTTTCCTGGTGATTTAGAGTTTCAGTTCTTTGGGGGCTGGCACAACCAGGCATGCCTAGGGTAGTGAGCGCAGAGGGCCAGTGGGTATGCAGAGGAAGAGATGGTTGAACAGATGGGCAGATGCTAGGCCTTTGAGGGCCTTGAATGTGAGGACCAGAGTATTGAACATTGCCCGGTAATGCGGAGGGAGCCAGTGTAGGGATCTGAGGAGGGGGATGATGTGGTCATATTTTCTTGTCATTAGCAAGTTCGAGCAGCTGAGTTTTGAATGAGCTGTAGGCAATGGTGAAGTTTCTTGGGGAGTCTGTTTAGAGCATTACAATAGTCCATGCAGGAAATAACACAGGCCTGAATCACTGTTCCAAATGCATGGTCATCGAAGAAGAATGAAGGTGGTGCAGTTGGGTGTAACTGGAAGAAGGCAACTTTAGGTACTGACAGAATTTGGGTGTCAATGGCAAGTTTGGAGTCCAGGAAGAAACCCAAACTTCTGACCTGGTGAGAGAATGAAAGGGGAATCCTATCTAGGGCACTGTTTCCCAAGCCACAAGGCCTCAGTTTTTTGGGGGTTCAATAGCCAGTTTGAGACTTTCTCTAGGCTAGAATTGAATTCAGAGATTGCTCGATCGAGATTGGGGCCCAAAGGGCATAACAGATGAATGTCATCTGCATGTGTGATAAAAGAACGTTGCATCTTTGAGTAGCTTGCAGAGCCATTCGTTGTCACCCACCTCGCAACCGGATGCGATGCCACAGCAGTTCCATGACCTGTAAGAAGGTTTCAGACATCTTCTACAGACGATATATGAGGCCTTTGAGACGTTGGCCTGCGCCACCGGCGGGGGGCATTGCTGCCCAGATAGCGTGGCTCAGAGCCAGCACCACTCATGAAGATGACCATGAGAAGTTAGCGGACCTCCCTTGCACCCTGATAATCTCTTTGGGGACAAGTTGCGGGAGACAATGGTGCAGCTGAATGAGCAAAACATTGCACTGATGTTCTTAGCATCACTGTCGAACCAGTCAGGTCGAAGTACTACCTGGCATATAGTAAAGCCTTTTCCAGCGACGCCCCTTTCAACCATATTCCGCTTACTGACTACCGTCCTACCCCCAACCTCGGAGTCTTCAACAAGCAGAAATGTATGCTAGACTCAGTGGATCTCATCCTCATCACCCCGGCGTGGCCCAGACAGCCATGGTACACCTATCTTGTACGTCTATCCCATCCCGCTAGACCACAGTGCAACATTGATATCGCAGTGCAGGAGCTTGCTGCTCCACCCACTGCACTCCTCCCTCCACCTCACACATGGAGATTGAAAGGACATTAACTCACCTTCGCCTGTCGCTGAAGTCCAGGATGTTCTCATCTCTTCTTGAAAGTCCTCTACCAGGCGCAACTATCAAGGGAAATGCTTATGCTACGCCGCTTGGTGCGACTCCAAATGCATTGACCCTTTCTCATGCTCCCCAGAGCACCTCTTGAAATACCTTCACTTCCTCTTTCAGTCGGGTCTGGCGACCGCATAGGTGAGAGTTCATGTCAGCACGATCACAGCTTAACATCATCTACACCAGGGACTTCCTATCGCCAACCATCCCTTGGTCTCTTGCTTAATGCGGGGTAGCCTTCACCTGCCTTTCTACAACCACTGGTCCCGTGGGACCTCTATGTTGTTCTGGAGCAGCTGACGCTGCCACACCCCTTGAACCCTTGGACTCAGCCCATCCAAGATACCTCTCCTGGAAGGACTATCCTGGTCGCCCTCACCTCTACACAGAGAGTAAGCAAGTTACAGGTGCTAGTTCACTATTCTCCATACCTAGAATTTCATCACGACATGGTAACCCTACGGACCCATCCTTCTTTTCTACTGAAAGTAGCCTCGGCCTTCCACATAAACCAATCACTCTACTTTCTCTCCGGGGTAAATGATTGAGTAGACCGGGCAACCACCTGTCATATGGTCTTACACTGGCTTCCTGGCTTACTGACACCCTTCTGGAGATATATTATGACATTCTTTTTGAATTTATAACATTGCTGGTCCTGTTGGTAGTTTGGTTGGTTGAGTGTAATACAGGATTTTTGGGATTTGGTTGTTTTTGAATTTAGCTTATGGAAGGCCATGACTGCTTCAGGTGGCCGGGTCCTTGGTATTGGCTCCTTTCTTGTTGAGTGGCCATGGGGGGGCAGCAATCCGAGAGTAACTGGGAATAAAGTGCAAATCCAAAGAACCTCTGTAAGACTCAGAGGCTGGAGGGTTGTGCCCAATCTTGAATACAATATACTTTCTCCAGGTCCATGTGAAAAACCACTGCTTGGAAGTTATATACCCAAGCAGTGTAGGCTCTCTCTCTAAGAGAGAGAGCTTGGTGTACAGCTTGTGAGCCCATAGATGCTGAAGAACCTGGCAAAAATTCCAACGATGGGATTGAAGGTCCGTTGAGAAGACGAGAATGTTGTCAAGGTATACTACTACTGAGATGTACAGAAGGTCCCTAAAGATCTCGTTCATCATGTTGTGAAACACTGTGGGGAAACTGCACAGCCCAAACAGCATTGCCAGATATTCATAATGACCATCCCACATGTTGAAGGCTGTTTTCCATTCGTCACCTAGCTTGATGCGAACAAAGTTATAAGCGCCGCATAAGTCCAACTTGGTAAATATTCTGGCACTCTGAATTGGTCAAGATGTTCTGGAATGAGAGGCAAGGGTACCGATTCTTTTTCGTTAAGCATTGAGCCCTCAGTCAATGCCGGGGTTTAGTGTTCTGTCCTTCTTGGACACAAAATAGAACCCTGCCCCTGCTGGTGAGGTGGAGGGTCTAATGAATCCCTTGTCAAGGTTATCTCAAACATAAGGAGACATGGCCTTAGTCTGTAAAAAGGGACAAGGGGGACAGACTCCCTCCTAGAACTACTGGATCTGTCTGCTGCCTTCAACACTATTAATCACCAACTCATCGAATGAGGGGGAAAGGCGACTGCATACGTCAGACTGCAAGCGAACCTTGGTGAATTATAAGCAGAGAACACATTCCGAACCAGAGCCTCACAGGTGTTTCATCCCCTTGAACCCGAATGCCCCGGGTCAGCCAGTTACAAAAAGAACCCTCCACTTGGATTTCACAGTGTATTCAGTTCTGTTTTGCCAAGCAATTAGACTGTAGTCAGTTCGCCGAAAGCACATCAAGTTTGGGCGATTGCAGCTTCAGTCGCCCATCTCCAGGAAGTCCCGATCCAGGACATTTGCAAGCGGCCACGTGGTCCTCCCTACACACACGTTCATGGTGCACTACTGCTAACCATCAAGCGGTGAACAAGATGCACTGTGGGAAGAGCCAAACTCCGTTCTGTCATGGAGTAAGGAGACTGTCCATGTCATGGACGAAGGTGAGCACAGCTCTTTGGACTCAGACGTCTTGCAGCTATCCAGTTATATAAAAAACAACAACAACAACAAAAAAAAAAGACAACTCTTCTGGCTGCCTCTTGCTTCTCAGCTGGGGGACTCCCAGCAGAATGGCTAAATCAGCCTGCTTATCTGCGGGGGAAAAAGCAAATTTTGCTTACCATAAACGGCATTTTCCGTAGATAGCAGGATGAATTAGTCATGCTGGCCCCCCTCCCCGGACAGTCTCCACCATGTGTTTTTGCAGATCTGCTTTGCGAAAGACTGAGAGGAAGATGGCACTTGCGTGGGAAAGTACACCACGCCTCACACGACAGAGCAAAGCTCTGTCCAGCTAGGGGAAGCTCCACCTTGGCCATCCCGGAAGACATCCCCAGAGAGCATGGCTAATTCATCCTGCTATCTACAGAAAACACCATTTACGGTAAGCAAACTTGCTTTTATGTACCTAAAATTATTATTTTTTGCCTCTTTGGCAAATGTCTCCTTAAATTCTTTCTTGGCCTGCTTTATTAGTGTTTTACATCTAACTTGCCAGTGCTTTGCTCTTTCCTATTTTCCTCATTTTACCTGCTTTCCATTTTTTAAAGGATGTCTTTTTGGCATTAATATCCTCATTTTCACAGCTCCATTTAGCCATTGTGGGAGACCCTTCTTTCAACTTTTTTAATTTGTAAAATGCATTTTATCTGGGTTTCCAAAATGGTTCTTTTATACATTCTCCATGTCTCCTGAAGTACTTTTAACTTTTGAAACTGCTTCTTTTAGTTTCCTTCTAATTAGTTTTTTCATTTTATCCTTTTTAAAGTTAAATGATATTGTAGTAGTTTTTTTTTTTAGTAATATACTTATTAAAGTTTTATACAACATTAACAACACAATAGGTATCGAATCTAACTTCCTTGAACGTTGAACATTCTTTCCTCTCTCCCCCCCTCTCTTTTCTACTCCAACCGAAAATCTAACTGATAAAAGGTATTCAATATAAATAAGGTACACATTGTAATGTATACAGTATAATATGGGCAGCACGCTAAAGTGCTCTTCCCGTATGATATTGGAGTCAGCTCTAAAAGAAGTTATTAGCAGTGGTTATAAGGGTGTAGGATCGCAAAAACTAGAAACACCCCTGAAGCATATGAACTTAAGATATATGTGCATCTATTAGAGTACAGTTGTCTTCAAAAGTCTTTCATACAAAGGAATTTGCCGTTATTTTGGGTCCAACTCTTGCACCATGGTAGGGGATAAATAAGCTAGAAAGGCAGACCAAGTTTGTAGGCTAATAGCCAACTTCTTTGGTGAAGTACTCCTGGCTATTGTATATTCCAGGGAGCATAAATGAATAATTTTCTGAAACCAATGTTCATGATTGGGTCCCTGGGAGTCTAGCCAGCAGGTTAAAATAACTTTCCTGCCAATGAGACTGGCTCGTTTGTGGAAGAGTTGAACTGCAGAGTCTAACTCCTGGTGCAATGAGAGTTCCAAGCCAAAAAGCCACAAGTTAGGATCTAGAGGTAACACAGTGTGCATTAGATTTGCACATGTAGTATTCATGTTGTCCCAGCATGCTAAGATTAATGGGCATTCCCAGAAATAATGGGAGAAAGTATCTACTTCATTACGGCATTTTGGACACAATTCTGAAGTGCTCAGTTTGAGCCAGAAAGCTTGGGAAGGAGTAATGTAGGTTTGCCAAAGGAATTTGAAGTAAGATTCTTGTAAAAGTATATTTTCCAATATATCAGGGAGAGTTGTAAAAATATTTTTGAACTCATCAAATGGTACAGAAAAAAGGGGCCATTCCCTCCATTTTGCATGCATTCTCTCTAGAAAGTGTGGCTTTTCAGCATCGGCTTAAATTTTATAAAAGTAAGAGATTGTGGGTTGTTGTCTTTTCCCCAATTGTACGGCTGCCCTTAATTGTTGGGTATGTGCAGACTGAAAAAAAGGATGGTTTACTCCTTATAAAGTGGCTCACTTGCACGAAGGCAAAGCAATCGGCCTGTGAAAGATAGAATTGCCGACTTAACTCTGTAAAGTCAAGTAGGTGGCCAGTGGTAGCCTTAAATATTTGGTATATATGAATGAGACCTTGTCATTGCCATTTGACAAAGATTATCAGTTAAATCTGGTAAAAAGGAGGTGTTATTGACAATTGTTATGAGGGAGGTCATGTGAGGATGATCATAAATCTTACATAGCTGTAATCAAGCCTTCTTACATGTATGAAAAATTTGTTGGACCTAATGTGAGGAGGAGTCATTTATAAGTCCACCTGAAGTAGGGGATTGAGTGAGGGTACGCCGTACCACTCCAACAGGCTCTGTCATGGGACAAAATGAAAAGTGGTGGTTGAAAAAAGCCAGTCCCAAGCATATCGTAGGCTGCACGATTGTACATGTTTAGATGTGGGCATCCCAGACCACCTTCTGTTATAGGTTTTGTGAGTATCTTCATTGATAATCTAGCTCTTTTCCCTCACCGATGAATGAGCTTAAGATTCTAAGTAAACATTTATGGTCACTTTTGGTAAGCCAAAGAGGTGTCATCTGTAAAATGTAAAGCCACTTAGGGAGGATTACCATTTTAAAAAGTTGGATTCTGCCAACGAATGAAAGAGGTAACAATTACCATTTGTTTAGTGTTTTGGTGGTTTATCTTCGCTTTGTAAATATCTTGAACTTTGAGCGGAATTTTGATGCCTAGGTATTCCCGTTTGCTTGTTACCCATCGTAAGGGGAAAGCCTCAGGCCAGTCGGCCTGGAGAGTGCTGGTAACATTAATGACTTCAGATTTATCCTGATTAATTTTAAGGCCAGTGAACTTTCAAAAATAGTTTTGGAGTTGCAACACTACAGGGAGGGATCAGTGCAGTTCTGTAAAGAAAACCAATGCGACAATTCTGAAAGTTTGTGAGGGGGGGGGGGGGGGGGGTCTCCAAAACCTATTAGATTGGGATAAAGCAAAGGATATAAAAGCAAGGGTGACAACGGCCAGCCTTGTCGCACTCCTCTTTTTAGGTGGACATCCCCAGACAGGCATTTGTTAGCCACAATCTGTGAGACAGGTTTGTCATAGAGAAGAAGATAGTTCAAGAAATCTCCCTGAAATCCAAATTGGTGGAGTACTGAGAAGAGGTAGGCCCATGATCTGCAGTCGAATGCCTTCTCAGTCAAATGCGATTTAGGCTGGAGTGTTATGGAATTGACAAATATTCAGGGCAGTCAGTAGCTTAATGATGTTAGAATTCACCCTTCCTCCCTTTAACAAATCCTACATGATAGTTGAAAATCAGAACAGGTAATAGAACATTTAGTCTTTCAGCTAATACTTTTGCTAGTAATTTCAAATCACTATTGAGAAGATAAATGGGACAGTAGGAGGCAAGTGATAGCAGGTCTTTGCCAGGTTTGGGGAGTACTGTTATGTGAACAAGATTAAAAGTTGGTGGGAAGGACTGTTTGGAAAGTCCATCTAAATAAAAACTGGTCAGAGGTGTAACTAGCTGTGCGTGAAGAATTTTGTAAAAGTCATAGGAGAAGCCATCAAGTTCAGGGGATTTGCCAGACTGTACCGAAGTGATTGTTTCCAGGACTTTGAAGGTTTGTTTTGGATGGTTTAAAAATTCTAATTGAGATTTATTTTATAGCTTTTCTATACCGATGTTCCTGTAAAATATACATATCACAACGGTTTACAATGAAACAACAACGTTCGCTCAGGGCGATACAGAGAACAGAGGTGGTTATTAACAGTAAAACAGGTCATAACAGAGGTGGTTATTAACAGTAAAACAGGTCATAACATCACATAAACCTTATTAGATAATTCAATGCTAATCAACTCAGAAAGGATGAGATGAAAACTGTATAAAACATTGAGGATAGTAAACTAGACAAGGTGTCCGCAAGGAAAGATTACTTGAGAGTGAGAAGTTGCAAGTGAAGATTACGTGTCCGGGAAGGCTTGGCTGAATTTTCTTGTCTCGTAGGGTGGGGAATTTCAAGATGCTGAAAGGGTTGGGAGAGGTAGGTCCTTAAAAAAGGAATCCTCTGCTTTCTTCCCCTCACTAGGATCAGCTGTATATAGGGTTTCATAAATGACTCAAAAGATCGTGCATATATCCCACTTATGAGATTCTAAGTCGCCATTATGTCTTCTCATGCGTGTAATAAAGGGTTGGATTTAGTCATACGCACCAGGTTGGCCATATGTTTCCCCATTTTATTCCCAAAGTGAAAGATATTGTTCCCCTTTCTGCAAGGTATAGTGAGCTCGTAGATTGAATACCTTAATCAATCGTCCTAGGATGCTATAGTATTTGCCTCTTTGGGTGTGGGAGGTATTGTATGTTAACGTGGGTTTTTCCTGTTTTAAATGTCTCCAGATCTAGGATATCTTTATGCAAAGCTTTATTACTCAAGCTGACATAAAAGATTATTTCTCCTTGCAGCACTGCTTTACCTGTTTCCCAGAATTGGGGTGAAGCAGGATGCTGGTGATTGTGTGTTACAAAGTCAGTCCATTTGTCTTGCAGATGTTCTTGAAACTTAATATCATCTTTAAGAGGACTAGGAAATCTCCAAATGCATGTGGTATCTGTGCCAGTCCTTGAATTTATAAGAATGGAGACTGGGGTGTGGTCAGAAATTGCTTGTGGTTCAATAGTAGCTTTAGCAATGTCAGGAAAGGCCGTGCAGAAGCTTAAGATATAGTCAATGTGAGAGAGGGAGAGGTGAGATCTTGAGATATGGTGTGCAGTCCCTCTCTTCTGGGTGGAGGAACCTCCAAATATCTAGGAGCCCCAATTGGTGGCATAAGAAGCCTATACCTTTCTCGTTTTCCCCACCCCTACGAGACAAGAAAATTAGTTCTTTCCTGCTAATTTTCGTTCCTATAGTACCAAGGATCAGTCCAGAGAAGTGGGTTGTGCATCCCTACCAGCAGGTGGAGTCAGAGAGCAAAACTTTGGGCACTGCCATATATACAAGAGTGCCACCTGCAGTCCCTCAGTATTGACCTGTACCCAAGTCAAAACATGCACATTTTCTCTCATGCATATTCATTGTGGATATCCCAAAAACCCGACTGGCTGGTGGCCCTCCAGGACAGGTTTGGGGACCACTGGTCCAGACCATGGGTTGAGCCTCCTTTCCAGCAAGTGGAGACAGACCAAAACTTAAAGGGTATTCCTATATGAGGACAGAGCCTACCCTGCAACCCTCAGTATTTATGTCTCCAGCAGGTGGAACAGCTCACCCTGCAGTTCCCTGTTAGCTTGCCTTTATTTCCTCTTGGGCTTTCTTCTCTTCTCTTTCTGGGCAAGCTCGCGCAAGTATTCTCTTGAATACCTTAAAAAAAAAAAAGTTAAACAAGAATTTTTTTGATTGACTGTGTCAGGGAGACAGGCCTGTCTCCCTCGCTCTTGGGGTTCCTAGGGGGGGGGGAGGGGCTTTGCCCCTTGATTTTGGTCAGCCTAGGTTCCCTTCTGGGTGACCTTCAGTGGGCGATACTGGTGGTGCCAGTCCCTCTCCCCTGGTCTGCTGCCGTGCCCCGAGAGGATAATTCCTCGGGTGCACAATCAGCGAGGTGAATTCCCCTGCCTCTGTAAAAAAAAAAAAAAAAAGCAGCAGATTTTTTCTTCAGGAGAGAACAGGGTTCGATCTCCCACTCCTCTCCTCTGAGACTCCCAGGTCAGCTGTTTTTTTCTTACCTCTCATGGCTCCTGCTTAGCATGCCCCATTCTCACTTCTGTCTGGCCTGTGGAGAGCCGGCCTCCCGGCTCTCTCACGAAGGGGTTTGCTCGCTCTGCCTCCCAGCGGGGGGGGGGGGGGGGGGGGGGGGGGGGGGGG